>NC_134687.1:35901602-35986602 GCF_050947455.1 Rhinoderma darwinii | reverse complement strand
GTGTATTCTTCAACACTTTTGCATTATTGTACTCTGTATGCACTTGTACTGATATATCACCATTGATGATATGTTCCACATTGTACTTACACTTCTTTGCATTGTACCCATATTTGTATTTGATTGCTGTTATTGATTTGTTGATTGGTACCTTGATTTATACCACTGTTGTTTCACTTGTCATTTGCTTGAGAAAGGCTCTAGTGGATAGAGCTGAAACGTCGCACTTGGGGTTAATAAAGTACCCTCTTTTTCACTGATTTCTATGGTGTGCTGCCTATTTTTTTGGATCTCTGTTGATACTGAGAGCTTGGTCTGCTCCCTGGGGCCTGCACCCACATTCTGTAACTGGTGCTGCTGGATCTTTTCGTTTTTCTAGATAGATAGATAGATAGATAGATAGATAGATAGATAGATAGATAGATAGATAGATAGATAGATAGATAGATAGATAGATAGATAGATAGATAGATAGATAGATAGATAGTGTAATGACAGGGTAGGGAGACAGACAGGTGAGCCCTAATCTACCCACCACTCAGTCCCTGCCTACTTGCAACGACCCGTCCTAAGCGTCGGGGTACAACTGGGCGACGGTCCCTACACTCAGTAAGTGCAAGACAGACAAAACAGACAGGGGTACACAGAAGCTAGGGAAATGGGGCAGCTGCCCACGGAACACCGTGAGCAACAAGAGTGGTGAACGAGCCGAGTCAAACCAGGAAAGAGCGAGGTGCAAAACGCTGAGCAGGGGAGTGGTCAGAAAGCCAAGGTCAATAACAAGCAGAGGATCAGTAGTACAAGCAGCAGCAGCAAGCCAGGAAACAAGCATAGAAGAATCACAGGCAAAGGAGGAACAGGAAAGGCAGGTATAAATAGACAGTGGGCGGGAACTAGCTCTGTCTGGCCAGGCTGTGATAGGCTCTCCCACTCCTAAGCCTGCCATCCTGAGTGGTGGAAGATGGAGTCAGTCTCACAGACATAGGAGCAGGTGCAGACTGATTGCCCACGGCGTCGACACAGAACCTGTGTCTGGCAAATTCTTTACAGATAGATAGACAGACAGACAGACAGACAGACAGATAGACAGACAGACAGATAGATAGATTAGATAGATAGATAGATAGATAGATAGATAGATAGATAGATAGATAGATAGATAGATAGATAGATAGATAGATAGATAGATAGATAGATAGATAGATAGATAGATAGATTTCCAGGAATAGGAAGCACTCCTTATAAATGTATATCTAGCAGATGCACGGGTGCACGCCTCAGGACCTCGAGCTCTAGCCCTTTTAGACAAGCGATTTCTTAAATGAAATAGGTAGTACTCCATATAAATTCAAGTGAAAAAAAAATGTTTTATTCACCCATATAAATGCCACCGTAGCAGGATAGCAGCTGGCCAAACAGGATACCAAGGCAAAGTCTATAGTTCGAATAAGGGTACCTGTGGCAATACAGACAGAAACGATGGCAGGCTCGGATGGGACCTTGGCAGCAGGCAGACACCAGGCACGGTGAAATACAGCAGGCGTAGTATACGACACAACACGACTCCAACTCTTTACGGCACAGGAACAAGGTAGCACAGGATACAAGATACAGGTAGCAGGAACGGGAACACTGGGAACTGGAAAACACTAAGGGAACATTTGCAAAGACTAAAACAGTAAACACAACAACGCTCAGGCAATGAGTGTAGGGGCCGGGCCCTTCTTATACTCCAGGGTGATCGTGGAGCAATCAGTCAAATCTAAAACATGTGTGTGCTCTGTCCGTGGACGTTACAGCAATGTTTCATCGCCCATCTTGGACATTTCTCAAGCAATAGGCCCAAGATGACCGCTGAAACGTTGCATTTTTATGGGTGAATAAAACACAATTTTTTTCACTTAAATTTATATGGACTGCTGCCTATTTATTTTTAGAAATCGGTTGTATGAAAAGGCTGGTGGTCGAGGTCCTGATGCATGCACCCGTGCATCTGCTAGACTATAGTGCTACTCTCCTTAGGATTTTTGATGATAGATAGATAGATAGATAGATAGATAGATAGATAGATAGATAGATAGATAGATAGATAGATAGATAGATAGATAGATAGATAGATAGATAGATATTTCCAAATGAATAGGCAGCACAACACAGGTTCCAATTCAGTGAAAAAAAGATTTATTCACCCATACGTCAGTGCAACGTTTCAGCCCACATGGGCCTTTTTCAATACTTTCTCAATATGTTTTTTTTGTGGGATCCATCAAAATGGGATAGTGTAGACTAGTACACTTTCCCATCCTTCAAAAATAGGCTATACTGAGATATTCCAGCAGAAGGAGACCAAAAGGGTCTAAACCAGACATATCCCGAGACATGTGGCATAGATTTTAAACAAACAGGTAGAAAATTGTTTACCTCCGACGGATTAAGTTAAATAGATGGGCAGACATGCTATACCATATGTGTAACCTGTGCATTTGCGCAAGGGCCCAGCGGGCAAGAGGGCCATTTTCACCTTCAAAGCATGTACATTAGATGCATGTAAGGGATTGACCTAATAAATCTCATGGCTCACAATAAATGGGGGATTATATGAGAGACTTAAAAGGAATGAACCCATATACTGTTCTTGCAAGGGGAGCCTCTGCTGTCTGTGTCTATAGATACAGGGCCGCACCGTCCATGAGGCGAGGTGAGCATGTCGCCTTAGGTGGCCTGCTGCCTTTCTGAGGGGGCGACGGCACCACTCAAACCAACTGCCGCCACCTCCTCATTTACTATAATTGTATCTCCATCTACAGGATGCAGATGTAATTACATCGATCACTAGGCAGGGCAAGGAACATTAGATGCCCTGCCATTCAGCGCTTTTCAACGACACAAACGACATGATGACATCATTGCGCCGCTTGCGACGTTCAGCACCAGCAGACTTGGTCAGCAGAGACCAGGCCTGCGTTGCTAGAGCACCGCGTGGGAACGGGATCAGATGAGCATGTAAAGTTTTTTTTTTAATTACCAGTGTAAGTGGCATTATCTACAGGGGACTCTATCTACTGGGGGGCTTTGTCTACAGGGGGCACTATATACAGGGGACTCTGGGGGCAGTATCTAGAGGGACTGTATACGGGGAGCTATCTACAGGTGTATCTATGGGGGCCACTATCTATGTCCTGAGGGCTCTATGGGGGGCAGTATCTATGGAGTGACTATCGACAGGGGGCTATATGGGCAGCAATATCTACAGGAGGCTCTATCTACAGGGGTCATTGTGTGCATGTGGGTCACACTATATGGTGCTTTATAATCAAGGACACAGTGTATGGCGCTATTATATTTAGAGACATAGTGTGTGACACCATGAGAATTTTATCTTCATTTATAGGTGTGGAAATGTTTGAATAGTGAGAAGCTGAAGACATCTGAGTGGCAAACTGCAGAAATGGGCCGTGGCCGGGAGAAGAGGGAGAATTTAAAAGGAAACGCAGTTCCAGTTTTATTTCAGAAAATTCTTAAAAAATGTATGTCTCAGATGCAAAGGTGGTTGGTTGTATTCAGCGTGCCTACGCGTTTCGGATGAGTGTAACGTCCTTACTCATGGCTTGTTGCATGTCGATGAATACAACCAACCACCTTTGCATCTGAGACATACATTTTTTTAAGAATTTTCTGAAATAAAACTGGAACTGTGTTTCCTTTTAAATTCACCTGCGTTGGATTATCTCTTCTTTCCTATAGTTCAGATACTAATGTGAACACATAATTGCAATCACAATAACCTACACAATCTCCTCCAGCTCCAAAAAAAAATTAATGGTCGCCCAGTTTGACAGATCGTCCGTGAATTTAAGTAGGGTTAGCAACCATTGAAATATTGTTAGGGCCAAATTGCCCCTTTCTACTTCACGGGGTGGGAGGATGTTGGGTCGCTGTCGGGGTACACACTCTCCTGAATTAAAAAAACAAACAATTTAAAGCTAACTTTGTCTGATAATAGGGGTATTGTATTACTGATCGTATAGATTAAAAAAATCTGCATAAATTGATCTCGCAAAAGTTTCTTTGTTCAAACACAAACACTAATACAGATGCAAACTATGTGTTATTGCCAGAATTTTTGTTTTTTTCTTAAGAACAGGGCCCATGGACAACATAAGAGAATCAGTCATGAGAAGTCGATTTGTTAACTCTATCCATGAATATCAACCCTGATTCAAAGATTTAGACCTTGTGTTTTTTTCTCGTATTTTATACATCAGTAATATATGGTGTTTGTCATTTGCTTCATTGTGCCTGTACCCAATTCTTCATGGTTACATAGTAAATCAAATGACCAACACTAAATCTGTTCATACACATGAGATAAAAGTCAAACAGGCTTGTCAAATTCGACGGGACTGGACGATGATTTTATGTACCTCATGAGAGATGCTGGCGAAAAGCAGAATCGGGCATACCTTATCCCTTGTTCCTGCAAGAGCTAGACCACATGCATGCTGAGCCAAGTCAACCATGCATGTTCATGGTGGAGTTGGCAGAAATTGTTGTCGGCTGAACAGCTATCTCATATGTATGCCCTGCTTAAAGCGAATCTGTGATCATACTGTGCTGCATATTATGATCCGCTGTACTTTTAGCCCAAACAGTACAAAAACATATTATGACATTTGGCTAATAGAGCTTAACAAAAAATACACTGGACTCATAGTTATGAGTCTACTGCATTCATGAGGGGAGCATTGCCCCTAATTCGTCCCAGCCTCCTCACCAGTGGCTTACAGCTGCTTTGTACACAGACAGATACACAGCAAAGGGCACTGGTGATGAGATGTGGAAAAGGGGGGCAAAGAGCACTGGTGAGTGAGGGCAGGAAAGGGAGGCAACCGCCACTGGTGAGGGAGGGCGGGAGAGGGAGGAAACCGGCACTGGTGAGGGGATACATGGCAAACAGGACTGGTGAGGGGAGCAGGAAAGAAGGGCATTCGTCACTGGTAAGAGGATGCCTGGCAAAAGGGACTGGTGAGGGGAGCGGGAGAGGGAGGCAACTGGCACTGATGAGGGAGGGCGGAAGAGAAAGGCAACCGACACTGTTAAAGGGATACACAGCAACCGGCATTGGTTTGGTGGGCAGGAGAGGGGGGAAGAGGCGTGAAGAGTGCTGCCCTCATGTATACACACGTCCCCTGTATTCTTTGTTAGGTGCCTTAAACAGTGCAGCATAGAAAAGTGACAGATCTCTATGAAGTAAAGATTGATTTAAGATCTGGACATGTGCATATGAAAAGGATCTGGAGTTTCGAAACTTAGACCAAGGCCAGTGTCTGTGGCACAAGCAACAATCTGATCCTGAATAATGTATTACTGACATTGTGTAACTCACATGATGTTATTCTCAGGTAGCTCCATACATTGTTTGAATCACGTGACCCCATTGAAACTTGAAAGGAATTAAGTGATGTTATTGATACTTTTCAGAATTATGACAACATGACGGAGCGTTCTGGAGTATTTAGTCCATGCCATGACAGCCGATGTGCTCGAAATGTCAAGAGATTAAACATGTATCGTCACATAAATAAGTTTGCCTGTTGTTTGGATATCATATAACCAAGAGTTCCCAGTAACATTTCTGTGACAAAAATTCAACATGTAAGGAAGCCTATGGCTATACTTGGGGCTTCCGTCATTAGTCTGACAAGCAACTAATTAACCAGTACTTGTCCATTGCTCCATAGATTCTTGTCTTGACACTTCTAAGATTACAGCATGTGACAGAGGGGAAGAGTCTTAGTCTTTTTAAAGTTGACAGTTAAGTGTACCGATTGCTGATGTGGCCAAAAGGCAATGAAAAGAATCCCGATTCTCAAAAAACAAGACAGAAGACACAGAAAAAAATGAGGCAACTTTGATACCTTTTAAGTGTCACGGCTACATCTATTCTATGGCTTATATGATACACTGATAAACTTAAGACGTTTAATGTTTTTTATCACAACTCCATTTTAATCCTTAAAACTTTTAGTTTATTTTATGAAATCTCTCAGTTGTACAAGTCCTTAAACCTAACATTTTAATGGTGACCATTAAACCAAAATAAATATTTAAATGAATTGTCCAGGATTATACAAAAGGGTTTGTTTGTTTGTTTGTTTGTTTGTTTTTTCCACAGAAACAGCGCCAATTTTGTTATCGGGCTCTGTTTGATATTGCAGCACAGTCCCATTTACTTGAATGAGGATGGGCTGCAATACCAGACACAGCCTATGGACTAGAGAGGCACTGTTTCTGAAAATAACATACCTTATTTTCTAGACTTGGACATGGGGCAGAAGATAGAGAGCCATATATGATAGTGGGAATATGTGTAGGATGAGCTTCAATCTGTTACACGGATACCACCCTACCATGTGCCATTTATTATACTGGTGTCTTCTTACATGGTAGTGACTTATAGCATCTCCAACTAAAACAAAGAAATGGCCATGTTGAAATCCAACATGTCTGATCCTTCTTTCTCCCGACAACTGCCATCGTTTTTATAGGATAAAAAAAATTGTCTTATATCTGACTACGCATCTCATTAGTAGATAAAAGGATCCAAAGCCAAAACAGTTGTGACTATAAAATACACTTTAATGAAATTCTGGTTGTTACGTGTTGCGGGGATCAGCCGCTTTTTCAGACATTGCAGAAAGTCGGGAAACCTTTATATACATTAGATAGTGTAGCGCTGGTGGCCACCGTTTGCCGCTATCCGGCTTTTCCTAGTGGCCTCCAGCATCTGTTACCTATGCGTTGGCTTCCTTCTCCACGAGCAAGCCGTCATGTGCTGCTCCCGTCCACTGCTTTCTCCCGTAGGGTGCACGCCGCGCCCTGGTTTCCTCTTAAAGGGCCAGCACGCGCAGCTAACTCTTCATTTGGAGACTTTCTTTATATCTGGCAGCAGACAAAGTCCTCTATCCTACAGCCGGTAGACCGCATGAAGAGAAATGCGGATAGAAAAAGAGGAAGACCTCCTCAATTTCATCCCAGAACCAAAGTCTGGTTATCTTCGAAGAATATTTGTTTGAAAATTCCCTCTTACAAATTTGCTTCCCGATTTCTCGGTCCTTTTGTAGTTCTCCAGCAAATCAATCCAGTGTCATATAAACTATGGCTGCCTCCGACTCTCAAAATTCCCAACTCCTTCCATGTCTCCCTCCTAAAGCCCGCAGTTCCAAATCGCTGCAGCAAATCCCCCGGTTCTGTAACCTCTCCCAGTGGTGCTTCTGACGTCTTCGAAGTCAAAGAAATTCTGGACTATCAGAGGATAGGAGGAAAAATCTTCTACCTTGTTGACGGGAAGGGGTTTGGTCCTGGGGAGAGATCTTGGGAACCCGAAGAGAACAATGATGCTCCTACGCTCATCAAGTGGTTTCTTCTGTGTTCTGGTACTAAAAAGAGGGGGCGTAAAGGGGGTACTGTTGCGCTGGTGGCCGCCATTCACATATATCCGGCTTCTCCTAGTGGCCGCCAGCATCTGTTACCTTTGCGCCGGCGTCCTCCACCTCCTTCTCGAGGACGCTGGCATGTAATGCTTCCGTCCACTGCTCGCTCCTGTAGGGTGCACAGGCGCCCTGGTGTCCTCTTAAAGGGCCAGAGCACACCATTAGAATCCTCCCCAGCCTATCCCTGTGCACCCTGTCCTATATAAGTCTGTCCTGCCCTCCTTCCTGTGCATGAGAGTTGTTGTTGTCTTCCCATGTGAGTTTACCAAAATGGTCCCTTAGTTGTATCCTGTTCCCAGTGTTCCCGTATCCTGCTTCCGTATCCTGTAACTGTGTTTGATCCTGAGCTGAAGTCTAGTGTTGGAGTTGTGTTTATTCCATCTGCCACGTCCAGTGTCTTTTGCCACGCTAAGTGTCATCTGCCATGTCCAGAGTCATCTGCCACGCCATGCATCCTCTGTGCAACTAATCATCTGTGCCAAAACGTCGACTACATCTCGTGTCTGTCTGGACTCTCCTACATGTACTCTTGTGCTAAGACTCCATTAACTGTTGATTGGCCAGCTACGACGGGGCCGCCTAGAGGGCCCACGTACCCCAGAATCATTACAGATAGTCGGCATATCAGGCTGAAATCTGAGGGTTTGGCCAAGATTTATGTAATGTTTAAGGCGAGCTTGGTGTTAATGGTGTCTGCAGCACTTGGCAAATCCCGCTAATTGTCTGTATTCAGATTGCTTACCAAACTTTCTCTTGTGTAGTCACTCACATATTCCACTATGCAAGACCTATTGAAATGAATTAGTGTGTATTTCTGGTTGGGGAGGGATGAGGGAGGAGGAAGCTGCTGAGTGAGTGTGGGATGGTATCTATTCTGTATTGTGAGCAACCTTAATCTGGTCCTTTTACACCAAGTAAAGAGAGAGGAAGATATGATCTTCCATCCACCCAATCATTTTCAGCCAAGTACAAGATTTGGGTTGTCCTCAGATGTAATTCTTCTAGACTGATTTCAACTATTTCATTCAATATCTGCAGGTTAAGTAACACTGAAGCAGTGGCGGATCATCATTAGGGCAGTTTGGGCAGCTGCCCGGGGCCCAAGGCTCCCAGGGGGCCCATGGCTGCCAGAACCGCACATGACCGCACGGACCCCCTCATGCCCGGTGGTGTCGCTAGCACCAGAGGGGGCCCCCAGTGCTAGCGGCAGCTACATTCATTTGTATCTGAGACCTCAGGACTCAGATACAAATGAATATTATAGGCTGCAGGCCACGTGATGAGGTACTGCATCACGCTTGTCTGCGCATGCGTCTAGTCCGGAGGATTCACATGCATCCAGCTTGAGCGGTCGCCACGGGGCAAGGTAAGTAATATATATTTTTTTTTAGGTGGGGGTAGTGCTGTGTATATATTCAAGGAGGGGGGTGCTCCATTACACTATATACAAGGGGGAGTGCTGGGTGGCCCTATATACAAGGGGGAGGGTAGTGCTGTGTGGGCCTATATACAAGGGGGAGGGGAGCACTGCGTGACACTATATACAAGGGGGGAGCGCTGTGTGTGCTATACAAAGGGGGAGTGCTGTGTGCACTTTATACAAAGTGGGGAGCGCTGTGTGCACTGTATACAAAGCGGGGGGCGCTGTGTGCACTATAGAAAGTGGGGAGCGCTGTGTGCACTATATACAAAGGGGGAGCGCTGTGTGCACCATATACAAAGGGAGCGCAGTGTGCACTATTTAAAAAGGGAGCGCTGTGTGCACTATATACAAAGGGGGAGCACTGTGTGTACTATATACAAAGCGGGGAGCGCTCTGTGCACTATACAAAGGGGGAGCGCTGTGTGCACTATATCAAAGGGGGAGCGCTGTGCGCACTATATACAAAGCGGGGAGCGCTGTGTGCACTGTATACAAATCAGGGAGAGCTGTGTGCACTATACAAAGTGGGGAGTGCTGTGTGCACTATATACAAACGGGGAGCTCTGTGTGCACTATATACAAGGGGGAGTGCTATGTGGCCCTATATGCAAGGGGGAAGCGCTGTGTAGCCCTATATTCAAGGGGGGAGGGGAGCGCTGTGTGGCACTATATACAAAGGGGGGAGCAGTGTGCACCATATACAAGGGGTAGTGCTATGTGGCCCTATATACAAGGGGGAGCGCTAAGTGGCCATATTTGCAAGGGGGATCGCTGTGTGGCCCTATATACAAAGGGGAGCGCTGTGTGACACTATATACAAGGGGGAGCGCTGTGTGACACTATGTACAAAGGGGGAGGGCTGGGTAGCACTATATACAAGGGGGGGGGGCTCTGTGGCGCTATCCACAGCAGTATGGGTGTTGCGCTCTTTACGGGGGGACTCTGTGGCACTATTTGCAAGAGGGGAGGGCTGTATGGCGCTATCTATAGGGGGCTGTGTGTAACGCTCTCTACGGGAGGGGATGTGTGTGGTGCTAGCTATAGGGGGATGTGTGATATATATACAGGGGGCTGTGTGTGGCACTATGTACAGGGGGCTGTGTGTATGTGGTGTTTTACAGTGCATGGTATTATTATATTCAGGCGCGCAGTGTTTGGTGCTATTATATTTAGGGGCATAGTATCTGGCGCCATGATAATTAAATTTTCGTTTATAGGTGTGGAAATGTTGGAAAAGTGAGGAGCCGAAGACATCTGACATTCTGCAAATTCTGCAGAAATGGGTCATGGCCGGGAGAAGTCATCATGAGCTCTGGACCGGATGGAGAAGAAAAGAGGAAATAAACTACTAGAATCTGAGACGTCGTCACCTGTGAGTCACCAGATTTATAGAGAATCTGTCACCTCTCCTGACATGTTTATTATAGGAAATCCTTGTATTTCACAAAAAGTCTTTCTGCAGTCCAGGACTGATAGACAATTCCCCTTGTCAGGAGGATGTGTTCCTGCACAGTGTGATACTGTCAGTATGTAGGGACACAGCCCTGTGACAAGGGGAATCGTAACATCCATTTGTTAATGCTTGCCCAAAAAGGTAGTGTTAAAAATAGTTATGGCGCGGCAGGGCGGCAGTGCGGAAGCGGGACCCAAGTTTGAGTAACAACCCAGAGCCTATAGTCTACTTAATCCACCACTACACTGAAGGATTAACTTCCCTCCTTTGACCATTCTTCAAGAGCAGCAGAGTTTTGTGAGGCCCTGGTAAGGCAAGTTGTTGGACAGTAGATAGATGATAGATAGATAGATAGATAGATAGATAGATAGATAGATAGATAGATAGATAGATAGATAGATAGATAGATAGATAGATAGATAGATAGATAGATAGATAGATAGATAGATAGATAGATAGGTAGATGATAGATAGATAGATAGATAGATAGATAGATAGATAGATAGATAGATAGATAGATAGATAGATAGATAGATAGATAGGTAGATGATAGATAGATAGATAGATAGATAGATAGATAGATAGATAGATAGATAGATAGATAGATAGACAGACAGACAGACAGACAGACAGACAGACAGACAGACAGACAGACAGACAGACAGATAGATAGATAGATAGATAGATAGATAGATAGATAGATAGATAGATAGATAGATAGATAGATAGATAGATAGATAGATAGTGGCAAAATGACTCAGTGGTAACATAACATGATACACACATATAAATCTGTTATTAAGAACGGCCCCTGAGATTTCTATACACATATATGATAATAAAGCAAAAACATTTGCAATATAATTGATTCAAATGTCCTGTGTCAATGAATAATTCATATTTATATCTTTCAGAGGTGCAGGGAGGATTGATCTCTATGGAGAGTATAAAATGGAGAGACAGAGTTGTGATCAATACTATAATGTACATGGAGGAAGTTAATTTACACAGGAGCCATGTCTCTGTTTCAGGATTCACCACACACACATATATATATATATATATATATATATATATATATATATATATATATATATATATATATATATATATATATATATATATATATATATATATATTTATTTATAACACACTGTATTATATAGAGGAGGGTCTGATTGGCATGACAGCAGTAGTGTACAATAGTTTTTACTTACTAGCACATTTATATTTATTTGCATCTTCCCATGAATTTAAATACTATCTTAACCCATAAAGAGAAGAAAAAATAATTTGAGTTCAGTAACAGTTAAAATATATTAAAATCACAAAATATTATTAAATTCATCTACCATTTATTAAACCTCTATCCACCTATCCTATGCATAGATTATAAGTCAATCATTTAAATGAAAGGTTGTATGACTTTTATATTTGACATGTCAGAGGAATGACTTGAAGGTATTGGGGGCATTGCTTACTATATTGGGGCTTGAGTTTTATCAAGGGCCAACACTAGGCTAAAGAAATCTGGATAATTGACTGGTGTGTAGTGTGACAGTATGTTAAAGGAGCTTGTGCAGCATGTGTCTAACGTATGAGAGGCTCTTGCGCGGCATGTGTGCAGTGGCACTTGTGGCATATGTCTAGTGTGTGAGTAGTGCTGGGGTGGCATGCATCTTGCATGTAAGTGGCGCTTTTGTGGCATGTGTCCAGTGTGAGTGGCGCTAGTGTGGCATGTGTCCAGCGTGTGTGTGGCATGTGTCTGGGTAAAAATAATTGTTTACCGCAACAGTTTGATTATACATAGGTCAGGACTCTTTACCTGCAGCGGCCAAAATATCTGGCTATATCAGCAAATTGCTAGGAGTTCTGGAGCCAGACGCTTGGGGTCAGCTGATTGCTGGGGGTTCTGGAGCCAGGCGCCTGGGGATCAACTGTTTACTGTGGGTTCTGGAGCCAGATGCTTGGGGATCAGCTGATTGCTCAGGATTCTGGAGCCAGATGACCGCTGATCAGCTGACTGCTAGGGGTTCTGGAGCCAGACGCTTGGGGATCAGCTGATAGCTGACAGCTCTGGAGCCAGATTCTGGGAGATCAGCTGATTGCTGGGGGTTCTGGAGCCAGTCGCTTGGAGACCAGCTGATTGCTGAACGCTCTGAAGACAATAACTCAGGGATCAACTGATTGCTCTGGATTCTGGAGCCAGATGACTGCTGATCAGGTGAATGCTAGGGGTTCTGGAGCCAGACGCTTGGGGATCAGCTGATAGCTGACAGCTCTGGAACCAGATTCTGGGAGATCAGCTGATTGGTGGGGGTTCTGGAGCAAGTCGCTTGGGGACCAGCTGATTGCTGGACGTTCTGAAGACAAAAACTCAGGGATCAACTGATTGCTGGGGGTTCTGGAGCCAGATGTGCGGGGATCAGCTGTTTCCTGGGGGTTCTGGAGCCAGATGCGCAAAGATCAGCTGATTGATGAGGGTTCTAGAGCCAGCCTCTTTGGGATTGACTGATTGTGGGGGGTCCTGGAGCAAGATGCTCAGAGATCAGCTGATTGCTGGGGGTTCTGGAGCCAGACGCTCAGAGATCAGCTGATTGCTAACAGCTCTGGAGGCAGATTCTCGGAGATCAGCTGATTGCTGGGGGTTCTGGAGCCAGATGCTTGGAGATCAGCTCATTGCTTGAAGTTCTGAAGACAAACACTCAGGGATCAACTGATTGCTGGGGGTTCTGGAGCCAGATGCTCAAAGATCAGCTGATTGATGGGGGTTCTGGAGCCAGACATTCTGGGATCAACTGATTGCTGGGGGTCCTGGAGCCAGATGCTCGGGGATCAGCTGATTACTGGGGGTTCTGGAGCCAGACGCTCAGGGATCAGCTGATTGCTAACAGCTCTGGAGGCAGATTCTCGGAGATCAACTGATTGCTGGGGGATCTGGAGCTAGACACATGGGGATCTACTGATTGCTGGAGGTTCTGCAGTCAGTTGCTCTTTGATGAGCTGATTGCTGGGCGATCTGGAGCCAGAAAGATCAGCTGATTGATGGGGGTTCTGGAGTCAGACACTCTGGGATCAACTGATTGCTGTGGGTCCTGGAGCCAGACCCTCGGGGATCATCTGATTGCTGGGGATTTGGAGCCAGACACTAAGGGATCAGCTGATTGCTGGGGGTTCTGGACACGCTCAGAGATAAGCTGATTGCTGGTGAATCTGGAGTAAGACGCTCAGGGATCCTCTGAGTGCTGGGGGGATTTGGAGCTAGACGCTTGGGGATCCGCTGTTTGCTAGGGGTTCTGAAGCCAGACGCTCAAAGATCAGCTGACTGATGGGGGTTCTGGAGCCAGATACTCTGGGATCAACTGATTGCTTGGGGTTGCTTGGGGTTCTGGAGCCAGTCACTCTGGGATCAGCTGATTGCTGACAACTCTGGAGCCAGATTCTCAGAGATCAGCTGATTGCTGGGGGTTCTGGAGCCAGTCATTTGGGGACCAGCTGATTGCTAGAAGTTCTGGAGACAAACACTCAGGGATAAACTGATTGCTGAGTGTTCTGGAGACAGACGCTCGGGGATCTGCTGATTGCTGGGGGTTCTGCAGCCAGATGTTCTTGGATGAGCTGATTGCTGAGGGATCTGGAGTCCAATGCTCAGAGATAAACTGATTGCTGGGGAATCTGGAGCCAGACGCTCGGAGATCATCTGATTGCTGGGGATTTGGAGCCAGACCCTCGGGGATCAGCTGATTGCTGGGGGTCTGGACACGCTCAGAGATAAGCTGATTGCTGGGGAATCTGGAGTCAGACACTCGAGTATTCTCTGATTGCTGGGAGGATTTGGAGCCAGACGCTTAGGGATCAGCTGTTTGCTGGGGTTTCTGGAGCCAGACGCTGAAAGATCAGCTGATTGATGGGGGTTCTGGATACGGACACTCTGGGATCAACTGATTGCTGGGGGTTCTGGAGCCAGATGCTCTGGGATCAGCTGATTGCTGACAGCTCTGGAGCCAGATTCACGGAAATCAGCTGATTGCTGGGGGTTCTGGAGCCAGATGCTTGGGGAACAGCTGATTGCTTGTGCACTTTATCTTTAGAGCAGTGGTTTTCTTGGTGAGCAGGTGAATGATGGTTTTCATAAGCTTGTGGTGCTATATAAATAGTCTAAAAAAGATAGACACAAATGATATAAGGATGAGTCCCAAATCACATTTTCAAGTAGATTATGTAGTAAATAGAAACACATTTTTATATTTAAAGGGACTTGTCTTATAAGGGGCTGCAAGTCCATAGGTAGAGATGAGTGAATCAAAGAAAATCACAAGGTCGTATTTGCAACATACAAGCCATTGGCAGCTAAAATGTTAGAATGTGGATTCATATTTTTGCTTCCATTGTCGTATATATGCAAATATGTCTCAATAATAGAAGATACAGCCATCGGTGGGATGTTCACTGATTTGCTCATCTCTATTCACAGGTAGCATGGTGCATTTATGCCGCCTAAACTGATTTTTTTTTTAAAAAAACAACTATTTATTAATACTATATTTGGAGATAGGGAAGGGCATGGCCTGGCAAGCTGATTTTTCCCTTCTTTACTGTCAACACTTTACCATCCCAGTTTTGAGCAGATCAGCTGATTCCTGTTTGTCAGATTAGTTGCAATGGATACAATGCCTAACAACCACGGTCAACAGAAATTATCAAGGAGCATGTCTCAAACTTTTTGGGGCTTTACATCATGTCATGAAATGGCATGAGTTCAGAATATTCAATTTGTCTCTTACTTTCATATTAAAGGGGTTTTCTGGGATTTTACACTGTTGTTTTAGTCTTCATATCAGATTAGTAGAACGAAGAGAAGAGGCACTCTTCATTGCAGTACCCGACACAACACCGTCCATGAATGTCACTGCGTTAGGTACTGCAGTGAAGGGGCTACTCTGCTCTAGTAAGTGCCCCTGTCAATTTATTCTGCTGATCGCTGGTGATCAGATCCTCTTTTCCCCCGATCATGCATTGATGGCCTATCATAAGGCTAGGTCTTTGATGTAAAAAACCCCCAAAAAAACGTTACAAATATTTTTGTAAAAAAAATAATTAGTAAAGCATCTCTTTAAGTAACATTTCTGCATTCTTTTCCTCACAAACCTCTGTTGCAATTCACAAGGACTGTAAGTATTGATTATCCAAAAATTACTACCTGGCGTTGTACACATTTTATTGCTAAAATGTCAAGAGTTACAACTCCATAGGTCGGTGTGTCAAGTACATTCACAGACCGGTCTCTCTACAACTACATCATGTGTGAAACGTATCATGCAACTGAGGTTGTAATTACAAATAAAAATTCTAATTCAAATTCAATAAAATGTGTAATTAATTTTCAGGGCTTTTTTTTATTATTAATTTCAAATGCCATCAATAGTGGTCCATATGAACAAATTCAACATTAATATCCTGGCCCAACTAGGTGTGCACCTACCTAGACTTATTTATCTAAAATTATTACATAGTCAGTACAGCATTAGGGTATGTTCACACGGCAGCGTCCGTTACGGCTGAAATTACGGTGCTGTTTTCATGAGAAAACAGCACCGTAATTTCAGCCGTAATGGCATGTGCAGGCGTCTTTCGCTGCGTCCATTATGGACGTAATTGGAGCTGTTTTTCCATGGAGTCCATGGATAACGGCTCCATTTACGTCTGAAGAAGTAACAGGCACTTCTTTGACGCGGGCGTCTTTCTTACGCGCCGCCTTTTGACAGCGGCACGTAAAAAAAATGACCGTCAGCACAGAACATCGAATTACGTCCGTAAATAGTGTGTGTGAACCCAGCCTTAGGGAAATCTGCTTCGGCAATGTAGTCACTGAATATAATGTGAATTTCCCCCTTTTATATAGGGGTTTACCAGGCTATGACATTGATGATCTATCCTTAGGATAGACTCCCAACAATCAGCAGACAGAAGATAATGAAGTCCTGTTGGAGCTCCTCATACCCTGCACAGCAGAACCGGACACACAGTCGCTGTTTTGTTTTGTAGCTCATACCCATTCACTTCAATGTTTTTGACTGTATTACGTTACCAAGGTAAAAGGGGTTGTCCGAGGAAGAGAAAAATGATTTACTATTTTTCTTTTTTCAAATTAAGAAACTTTCTAAGATACTTTCTTGTTCAAACCTGCAGAGGCTCCGGGGAAGAAGCTCCTCCCTCCTCTCAGTGTGTCAATGACACGGGTAAAGGCGCTGGCTGCCTGGATCAATTCATTAGTTAAGCCAGCCCCCTTCTCGGTCTCTGAATCATCATAGCTGATGAATTGAGCCAGGCAGCCAGCCCCTTCATTCGCGTCATCGACACACAGAGAGGAGGGAGGAGCCCAGTGGCGTAACTACCACAGTAGCAGCAGTAACAGCTGCTACGGGGCCCGGGGCATGGGGGGGCCCGTGTCGCCCTGACAGTCAGGCACATTACATTATGTGCCACTGCCACGCCTGGAGGCACGGGCCCCCTCATGCCTAGTAGTAGCATCACGAGTCACGACACTAACATTACACTAGGCATCCGGGGGGGGCGGTGACAGCCGCGGGGGTGGGTCCAGTGATATTCACTGCACACTGTGCACTCCACGGATAGTCCTCCCACACACAGTGGAAGAGGACGTGGTAGGAGGAGCGCTCAGGCAGGGGAGAGGACAGGGGGGGGAGCTAAACGACCGACGCGAGGACAGTACAGTCAGGAGCCAAGGACTGCCGGAGTAAAGTCAGGACTGCCGGAGTAAAGTCAGGACTGCCGGAGTACTAGCATCCCATAGGACGGGCGGAGGACGTGCAGACTGCAGAGGGCAGGTACATGATGTACATCAAATAAAAAAGTTCATGGGAGAAGGGAAAAGTTTTTAGGTAGAAAAATCTACCGGAATTTTGAGGCATATTTTGAACACTTCCTGCGTTTTTGTTGCGTTTTTTTGTGACGTTTTTCGGCCATGGGCAGAAAAACGCAGCAAAAAATGCATTTTCTGCCTGCCATTGTTGTCAATGGGAAGTCGGAGACAGAAACGCCCGAAGAAAGGGCATTAGGCTATGTTTACACCGAGTATTTTGACGAGTTTTTTGACGAGGAAACCGCGTCGCAAAACTCGTCAAAAACGGACAGAAAATGCATCCCATTGATTTCAATGGGAGGCGTCGGCGTCTTTTTCACGCGAGCAGTAAAACTGCCTCGCGGGAAAAAGAAGTGACATGCCCTATCTTCGGGTGTTTACACCTCTGACCTCCCATTGACTTCAATGGGAGGCAGAGAAAGCGTATTTCGCAGTGTTTTATGCTCGCGGCGGTCAATGGCCGCGGGCCAAAAAAGCCCCAAGAATCGGTGTGCAGGCAGAGGAAAATCTGCCTCAAACTTCCAAACGGAATTTTGAGGCAGATATTCCTCCTGCAAAAAACTCTGTGTGAACATAGCCTAACGCTTCTTTTTCCCGCAGGCGTTTTTTATGGTTTTCAATGGGAGGCACTTTCTGACGTTTTTTGCCACGGTTTTCGCGTAAAAAAACTCAGTGGCTATGGCTGCTACAGCGGGACGCCACTGAACACTACGGCAGAGCAGGGAGGTATCTCCCCACTCTGCCATTAAACATAAGACATGTATCCCCTATCCACAGGATATCCACAGGACATGTATCGCCTCTCCACAGGATCTCCACAGGACATGTATCCCCTCTCCACAGGATATCCACAGGATAGGGGATACATGTGTGATCGCTGGCATTGATAGGGAGAACAGGGGACTGAAAGTCCCCTGAAGTTCTCCATCACAAACCTCGGACTTCCGGGGTCTGTGTCGGCAGCTCCGTAGAAATGAATGGAGCGCCGGTCGCGCTTGTGCACATGTGTGACCAGCGCTCCTTTCATTTTTCTTGAGCTGCGCAGACGCCGGAAGTCAGAGGTTACTCATGGAGAACTTCAGGGGACTTTCAGTCCCCCGTTCTCCCTATCAATGCCAGCAATCACACATGTATCCCCTATCTTGTGGATAGGGGATACATGTCTTTTGTCTTTTCACACTGTAGGTCGCATTTTTTTGGGGGGTTGGGGCTGTATGGCGTTCCCTACAGGGGGGGCTGTATAGCGTTCCCTACAGGGGGCTGTATGGCGGTCCCTACAGGGGGGGGCTGTATGGCGTTCCCTACAGGGGGGGCTGTATGGCGTTCCCTACAGACACCCCCTGTAGGGAACGCCATACAGACCCCCTGTAGATAACACCATACAGATCCCCCTGTAGGGAAAGCCATACAGACCCCCCCCCTGTAGATAACGCCATACAGTCCCCCCTGTAGATAACGCCATACAGTCCCCCCTGTAGATAACGCCATACAGACCCCCCCTGTAGATAACGCCATACAGACCCCCCTGTAGATAACGCCATACAGTCCCCCCTATAGATAGCGCCATACAGCCCCCTCTGCAGATACCGCCATACAGCCCCCCTGTAGATAGCGCCATACAGCCCCCTCGGTAGATAGCGCCATACAGCCCCCTCTGTAGATAGCGCCATACAGTCCCCCCTGTAGATAACGCCATACAGTCCCCCCTGTAGATAACGCCATACAGTCCCCCCTGTAGATAACGCCATACAGTCCCCCCTGTAGATAACGCCATACAGCCCCCTGTAGATAATGCCATACAGTCCCCCCTGTAGATAGCGCCATACAGCCCCCTCTGCAGATACCGCCATACAGCCCCCCTGTAGATAGCGCCATACAGCCCCCTCTGTAGATAGCACCATACAGTCCCCCCTGTAGATAACGCCATACAGTCCCCCTGTAGATAACGCCATACAGCCCCCTCTGTAGATAGCGCCATACAGTCCCCCCTGTAGATAACGCCATACAGTCCCCCCTGTAGATAACGCCATACAGTCCCCCCTGTAGATAACGCCATACAGTCCCCCCTGTAGATAACGCCATACAGCCCCCTGTAGATAACGCCATACAGTCCCCCCTGTAGATAGCGCCATACAGCCCCCTCTTCAGATACCGCCATACAGCCCCCCTGTAGATAGCGCGATACAGCCCCCTCTGTAGATAGCGCCATACAGTCCCCCCTGTAGATAACGCCATACAGTCCCCCCTGTAGATAACGCCATACAGCCCCCTGTAGATAACGCCATACAGTCCCCCCTGTAGATAGCGCCATACAGTCCCCCCTGTAGATAGCGCCATACAGTCCCCCCTGTAGATAGCGCCATACAGTCCCCCCTGTAGATAGCGCCATACAGCCCCCCTGTAGATAGCGCCATACAGTCCCTCCTGTAGATAACGCCATACAGCCCCCTCTGTAGATAGCGCCATATAGTCCCCCCTGTAGATAACGCCATACAGCCCCCTTTGTAGATAGCGCCATACAGCCCCCTCTGTAGATATCTACAGAGGGGGCTGTATGGCGTTATCTACAGGGGGGACTGTATGGCGCTATCTACAGAGGGGGCTGTATGGCGCTATCTACAGAGGGGGCTGTATGGCGTTATCTACAGGGGGGGCTGTAAAAAAGGCACTATCTACTAGGGGGGGGTTGTTTTGACACCCAGGGGAGGGGGGGCCCCAGTCAAAAGTTTGCTATGGGGCCCAGCCTTTCCTAGTTACGCCCCTGGAGGAGCCTGTCTCGTCACGTCACCGCAAGAACGGTAGATACGAACTCCTGGGTCCATGTGACGGGGACTGAAAACCTGCGATTCGAGTAAGTTTGAAAAATAAAGTATATTAGAAATTTTCTTTATTTCAGAAAAGAAAAATAAGGAATTGTTTTTGTTTTCGTCGGACAACCTCTTTAATTCAGAACACAGTGATCACATATTATTTTGCACACTGAATTATGACTGGACGGGACATGTCTTGCTTTTGTGTTACTATTTATATTTCAAAACATTTCATTGGCCTGTGAATGCCCTCTTGCAACTTTTACGACCAACAAAAAGTCTTCCACCCATTTTCTCACTTGAAGACCATAGCTAGCAAACAACCTGATAGTCCTGTCCAAAGGTGACATAACTTATAAGATTGATCCAGTGAACTAATGATTCCCTGAGAAACCAGCAACATTTTGAAATATTTTACTGTTACCTGAGTGGTGGTGGGAAAAGTTTCTTACAGTGTGAACATTTTAAGACTGATTGCTTGAAAGCTCAGGTAACTTCTTCTCATGCATCCATTTTTTCAGCCCCTGGCACTTCAGGTGTTAAAGTGCGTTGTAAATGATATCATTAGAATGTTCACAGCAGTTGTAACTTCCTGGGTGAACTCATTTACAATATGTCAAAAGGGTTCCCAAGAGTCTT
Source organism: Rhinoderma darwinii (assembly GCF_050947455.1). Classification (NCBI taxonomy): domain Eukaryota; kingdom Metazoa; phylum Chordata; class Amphibia; order Anura; family Rhinodermatidae; genus Rhinoderma; species Rhinoderma darwinii. Next base: position 35,965,901 of record NC_134687.1, on the reverse strand, counting down.
CTGACAGATCACTATTAATAGAATACAGTCTCAACCTTGAAAACGAAGTAGTCAAGGAGCAAATTCGTTACTTTGATATGAAAATGGATGTGAACAAAAATAATAATCATAAATTAGGACTAAAAGAAAAGGGGAAGATAAAATAAATTATCTGGTGTATCTGGTAAAATCCAGTGAAATTAAACCGGTTCAGGACCAGGCACCGTTTAGCCATTTTTAGCATCTGTTAGTTAAAGAGAACCTGTCATGTATTTTTTTTTTTAAAACCCCATATCTCCCCTAAGTCCTGGCATCCTCTTTATTCCAGCTCTGTAAAAAAAAAAAATTGCCCAATCCCTTGCCCCTCTACGGCCCCTCCTCCACTTGGAGCCTAATATGATAATTGTTAATAAAGGTACTGAGAGTAGGGGACCTCATCTCTCCTTAGTAGGCGTTGCCTCCTGCTTCACTGTGAAGCTGTCCAATCAGAGCAAACAGCTTTATAGCGATGCAGAAAACCTGAAGTAAATCTCGCGAGATCAGCAGAAATTTTTCTGCATCACTGTAAGGTTGTCCACTCTGATTGGCATATTAGCAACTTAGGCCGGAACGTGGCAACGTGAAGGCCCAAAAAAAAAAATGACATTGCTGGAACCGAGAGGGAGCCAGGAATAAGGGGAGGTAAAAATGAAACCATAACAAGTCCTCTTTAAGCGGCTCTAACTTTTTTATGAATTGGACTAGCGAGGTGATTTTTGCAATGTTTTTTTTCGTGACCAATGCAGGTCAAAATTTTACAAAAACTAACTGCATATATGAACTCAACTAAAAATCAGTAACCAAACATTAACTCATATTACTTGCCTATTTTCCTCAAATTATAAAGTAGCAAGGCACTCACCAATATGTTGCAACTCCACTTTATTGTGAAAGCAGCTTCACATAGTCAGAGGCTGAGGTGTGCTGCCCCTGACCAACAAACCATTTCACCCTACTACGCTTTGTTTTTCAGGCCTCATCTCTCCTTAGTAGGCGTTGCCTCCTGCTTCACTGTGAAGCTGTCCAATCAGAGCAAACAGCTTTATAGCGATGCAGAAAACCTGAAGTAAATCTCGCGAGATCAGCAGAAATTTTTCTGCATCACTGTAAGGTTGTCCACTCTGATTGGCATATTAGCAACTTAGGCCGGAACGTGGCAACGTGAAGGCCCAAAAAAAAAAAATGACATTGCTGGAACCGAGAGGGAGCCAGGAATAAGGGGAGGTAAAAATGAAACCATAACAAGTCCTCTTTAAGCGGCTCTAACTTTTTTATGAATTGGACTAGCGAGGTGATTTTTGCAATGTTTTTTTTCGTGACCAATGCAGGTCAAAATTTTACAAAAACTAACTGCATATATGAACTCAACCAAAAATCAGTAACCAAACATTAACTCATATTACTTGCCTATTTTCCTCAAATTATAAAGTAGCAAGGCACTCACCAATATGTTGCAACTCCACTTTATTGTGAAAGCAGCTTCACATAGTCAGAGGCTGAGGTGTGCTGCCCCTGACCAACAAACCATTTCACCCTACTACGCTTTGTTTTTCAGGCCTCATCTCTCCTTAGTAGGCGTTGCCTCCTGCTTCACTGTGAAGCTGTCCAATCAGAGCAAACAGCTTTATAGCGATGCAGAAAACCTGAAGTAAATCTCGCGAGATCAGCAGAAATTTTTCTGCATCACTGTAAGGTTGTCCACTCTGATTGGCATATTAGCAACTTAGGCCGGAACGTGGCAACGTGAAGGCCCAAAAAAAAAAATGACATTGCTGGAACCGAGAGGGAGCCAGGAATAAGGGGAGGTAAAAATGAAACCATAACAAGTCCTCTTTAAGCGGCTCTAACTTTTTTATGAATTGGACTAGCGAGGTGATTTTTGCAATGTTTTTTTTCGTGACCAATGCAGGTCAAAATTTTACAAAAACTAACTGCATATATGAACTCAACCAAAAATCAGTAACCAAACATTAACTCATATTACTTGCCTATTTTCCTCAAATTATAAAGTAGCAAGGCACTCACCAATATGTTGCAACTCCACTTTATTGTGAAAGCAGCTTCACATAGTCAGAGGCTGAGGTGTGCTGCCCCTGACCAACAAACCATTTCACCCTACTACGCTTTGTTTTTCAGGCCCAGGGCTCCATATCTCCTGTATAGACATAGAGTAATCTAAACTGATTCTGACTACCGGCAGAACGAGGGCGAACCTATGGCACACTGTATTCTGATTACCTGCAGCCACCACTAGGGGGAAGGTTTTGCATACAGACTTATACAGCTTAAATTAGGAAGCAGAGAATATATCAGTTTGTCTGCTACTGTATTTGTTTCAATTGTTTATGTTCTTTTTTTAACACTTATTACTTTTTGTGGGTTCACACACAGCAGTTGAGGTTCGAGACCTCTCATTTACCAACCACCTTTTTTTCTGGCAATAGTGGGATCAGATGCAAAATGGGTGACTTCATACCTCTTTTTGTTTCAGGTTTTTTTTTCATACCAACTTTTGAGGGAAAAAGTGTGTGGAAAATGCATCACACTGAAGCAGATTTGCTGCCCCATCAGATCATAAAAATAACATATAAAATCTCATTTATTGTGGGGATTACCATAGCTTGCCTTTGAAGTAACACGAATATCCCCTAAATCTGTCCCAATAGTACTGATAAATATTTTATTGCAGGATAAGCAAGGTGAAGAATTGGGTTGTTGTATTGGAGAGACCAATTATTTTAAGAAAAATTTTGTGACAGTGGACAACTTCTTTCCAATAAAAAATTTTTGAACCCCAATATTGCACATTTCAGTTACAATTTTCACACAATATTGAGTAACTTATATGATGTTATCTTCTTCTTTCCTCATATCTAAAGCTTTATGCAAAAAGACCTGGGCATTGTGGGAGCACAGATGATAACGCTAAGCTGCTAGATCATAATGTAAGGAATCCAGTGTCTGTTCCCAAGGGCAACCAGCGGACTATTTAAACAACTATGGACAGATCCATTATGACGCAACATGTTTGGCAAAAGAAGTGTGAACACACCCTTAAACAGGGGTGTAGCTAGGGGTGTAGGGGGTGAATAGAAAGCAGTTGCATCTGGTCCCTGGTGTTTGAAATGGCATGAAAGTCCCTTTGCCATATAAGATGACAGCAATATTACGGTAAGGGGGGGTCCTATTATAGATTCAAGTTATGTCTCTGCCCTAAAACATACAAATATACTTTTATTTGGGTGATATCTGCATTTAGTTTAATTCTATGTGGTGCAATTGAAATCTAAATCTAATATTAATTTAAGTGCAAAAAAATAAATATATAGAAATAAGGTTGCAAATGTTTTACACAATATTCTCACCCCTCAGAAAAAAAAAATACATATAAAATAATAATAAAATGTCGTTTTACCAGTTATGAGACTGTGCTCCAGGTCCATTTTCAGTTTTTTGGATCGTAAATACCTAGATGTAACACAAATGTGGGTAAAAAAAAAATATTTCAAAAACAGAAGCAGATAATTGTTTCTGTATAGCCGCTAAAGAAAAACCTAAGACGGACAACAGCTTTCTCAGATAACCTACTTTTTTTTTATATATATATATATATATATATAATTAGAATTAAATTAGTAAATTGGTTTCACACTTTACGTGGTTAATATGTAAAGTGTCAATTTGATTTGAAGATTAAAAAAAACAATAAATTGAGAAAACAAGTTTTAACATGTTGGTTTGAATCTGTAACTGTATTAATAAAGTAAAATAATTTTTGTTTTGGCCAGAACCAGGTTTGTACACTTATTCTATTTACTTACATTTCACTGTCATTTTGCCTGATTCATGAACTTCTGGGGACATGTTTGCCCTGCCCTTTTCAGACTTGGGAAATTGTACGTGAACATAAATTCTCTTGAGAAACAAAAATGAAAGGGAATTTCACACGGTGTGTGAGATAAATTTTCAACCAAAGTCAATCATTTTGCTGCGAGGAAAATAGTTGTAAAATTGTGTCTGCTCCTGAAATACTGTGATGTTACACAGTTCCGTCCTCATAAGTCAATCTAATTTCATCATTGCTATACATTTTTTGTTCATTCTAAATTTCTCATTGTTTTACAGAAGAACCCTGGGGCCGTGGAGGAAAGAATTTCTGCATTTTGAGTTAAAAATAAATGTGAATGTAAGGGCTTCCCAAAGCAAAAATTAAACTGGGCCCTGCCATTGTGGTGCCAGGTTTTTGGACCCGGACAGTAAAGCCTAGTGTACGTTTCCTCCTCAAAATCCTGTTCTTGACCCTTGAGCCAATTTCCACCTACTTGCTTGATAACAATGCAGTTCCTCTGTAAAAAGAAGTCCTGAACAGGTTCTCACCACCTAATAAGAAAGAGGATGGGACAAACCATAACGGGGACATCTCCGCATGATCGGCCTTTATGGCACATAGGCCCTTGTCTTAAACGATACCTCCAGTTAAATAAAACCTTTGACATGTCAGTGTGACAAATAAGAAGCCTTCATCGGAGGGGGATTCTGTGACTCCCACCAGGTGCTAGAAAGAACATGCTAAAGATCTTGTCAGAGCACGTAGTAGTTTTAACTCCAGTTGGCTTCCGGTGGTACGAGAGAGAGCAAGTTTATGGGTGGTCTTCACCTCTACCTAGTACAGCGGTAGAAACCAACAGGAATTGAGGCTGCTATGCACTCTGGTGTTTGCAAAGATTTATTCTAGTGAAACGTGGGGGGGCTCAAAGTCCGAACCCTCACTAATGGAAGCTCATGATGAGTCTCTATGACATATCAGAAGATTTGTGTAACTGTAGAAGACTAAAAATGGTTTTAAATCTACTAATAAAAAAAATAAATTAAACGTGCAGTTTTATGTAACTGGAAGTAGACTTTAACATTCGTAGACTGGTGTCGGACGTGTCTTCTACAGACAAATTTGCCATACAGTATATGCTCTTGAGAGTGGAAGATATGGAATAATGGACTCTCTTCCAATTTACTGATAGCTGGGTAGGGTTTTGCTAAAAAAAAAAAAAAAAAGCTGCAAAAAGCGTTGCAAAACTTGTGTGTGTGAACTTGAACTAAGGCTCTGTTCTTTTTCATTGGGTTTCCATTGCTCTTTAATGGCCAAAATAGAGTAGCATGCTGCATGACTCTATGCAAGAAACCTGACAGGACCCATTATAAGTCAATGAGATTCATTAAGATTCCTCACAAACCATATTAGAATGGATCCATCAAAGCCATTATGGCTCCCATAAAAAAGGTAGGTTTGCTGCTAGGATGAACAGAACTCAAGGAACATGGGTGGCTTATGACTATTTTTGGAGTCTTTTAGTCCGTGTGTTTTTTCACGTTAGGTGTAAATGAGTGTATATTATTACTCACCCAATTCCAGTGCTGTGTCTCGGCGACTGGCCGCAGCTCCTGCCAAAAGCTGCATCCTATTGTTGGCAAAAGGATGTTCCTTCACCTCTTGATCTGTCTTCTGCCGTGACCACATGGTCTCCTGCTCTGGTTGCACAGCGACAAGAGCAACCGGCACCTAGCAGCCTATTTTAAAGAGAATCGTCCTGCCATTCATTGCCTGATACATCCTTCCTGGCTCCGTTCTTGTGTGTTGTATTGCTATCTACGCTTCTGCTTTACCCTTTGGATACTACGCTTGGTTCTTATGGTTCTTCTCCTGTCCAGACTTACGGCTATCTCCTGACTATGCTCCTACTGCATCCTGTCTGCTCTCCTGGTATCAAATCCCTGCTTGGTTTCTGACCACACCACAGTTCTGCTGCCGCCAATTCACATATATTCTTGGGACCCCACCTGAGAATCCTTCTACAGTAAACTCCAAATCTCCTTGTGGGAGTTAAGGGGTAGTATCAGGGGATACCTTAGACCCCCACACCCTAGACTAGCCCATGCAGTTGCTGCTATAGGGCCCTCAGAGAGAGGCGGTCCATTCCAGTTGGTTTTGTGCCCATTTTAATGGGTGGTGAGAACCTGCACTGGGATGTGATCTCCATAGATGCTGCAATGTTAGCAAACACAGAAATGGACAATGGGATTGGCACAGCAGGACTTCCTGTCCAAGCTACTCAGGAATATGGTGGTGTCAAGCAGCACCTAAAAGGTGCCTAATGTATTTTTTGCTATGAGGTCCCCAGCCCTCTGTGTACACCACTGGAAACTGCACCCTTGTTTCATGTAAAACTGTTTCTTTAGACCAAAAAATGTTTAAAAAATTGCAGAAAAAAATCCATGTGAACCATTGTGTATGTATGTCATGAGTTTGTAATGCCACAGTGGTTAGCCTTCAAGCTCACAACTAAAACCAGGACTAAAAATTGCTGCTTCTACACATGCATACATACAGTTGCTAAAGAGGAAAAGTCAGAATTCTTATTTTATTCTTTTTTTGATTCTTTTTTTCTTCATATTCCTCATAGTTTAGCATATCTGTTATTTCTATAGTGGCAACATATTCCTAAGTATTAGGCCTGATTTACACGAGCGTGTGCGTTTTGCGCGCGCAAAAAATGCTGCGTTTTGCGCGCACAAAAGGCACTTGACAGCTCCGTGTGTCATCCGTGTGTCATCCGTGTATGATGCGCGGCTGCGTGATTTTCGCGCAGCCGCCATCATAGAGATGAGGCTAGTCGACGCCAGTCACTGTCCAAGGTGCTGAAAGAGCTAACTGATCGGCAGTAACTCTTTCAGCACCCCCGACAGTGAGTTCCGATCACAATATACACCAACCTGTGAATCAAAAAAAGACGTTCATACTTACCATGAACTTCCTGCTTCCTCCAGTCCGGTCTCCCGGCCGTTGCCTTGGTGACGCGTCCCTCTCTTGTCATCCGGCCCCACCTCCCAGGATGACGCGGCAGTCCATGAGACCGCTGCAGCCTGTGATTGGCTACAGCCAGTGCTTGGCCTGTGATTGGCTGCAGCTGTCACTTGGACTGAATTGTCATCCCGGGAGGTCGGACTGGAGGAAGAAGCCAGGAGTTATCGGTAAGTCAGAACCTCTTGTTTTTTTTACACGTATATGTATATTGTGATCGGAAGTCACTGTCCATGGTGATGAACCAGTTTAACTCTTTCAGCACCGTGGACAGTGACTGTCTCCTGCCGTCGCGTACCCGAACATTTTTTGCCGGGTTCGATCAAAACGAGTTCGGCCGAACCCGGTGAAGTTCGGTGCGCTCATCTCTAATTTGACACTCCGTTTGGATGTTTGTAAACAAAAAAGCACGTGGTGCTTTTATGTTTACATTCATCCTTTTGACAGCTCTTGCGCGAATCACGCAGTTCGCACGGAAGTGCTTCCGTGCGGCATGCGTGGTTTTCACGCACCCATTGACTTCAATGGGTGTGTGATGCGCGAAAAATGCACGATTATAGAACATGTCGTTAGTTTTACGCAACGCACTCGCGCTGCGCAAAATTCACGCATCGTCTACACTGCCCCATAGACTAATATAGGTGCGTATGACACGCGTGAAAAGCACGCGCATCGCACGCGCGTATATTACGCTCGTGTAAATGAGGCCTTAAACAGAGGATGCGCTCACATTGGTCCCTGGGCCAATTTTATAGTAAGTCAAGTACCTGAGGATGTTACTTGAAATGCAGGGTAAACTGAAGTAGCCTAAAGCCAGGTTCACACAGTACAGTTTTGATGCCGTTTTTGATAAATAAAAATTATCAGTCCTTCCCTTAGAATGTTTCTCCCTTCAGTATCCACTCCCGACTTTGACTGAGATAAAACACATAAAAAAAATTGCAACAAATCTACACTGTGCGAGGATGACATAAGATAACTCATGATGTAACCATAGGAAAAACAAGTAAAGGTGCAGGTGTTGTCCTGATCAGATCCTGACCATTGTTGATCATGATTGTAATATATTCAGCTATTGCACAAACAGTGATAGAAATTTGTATAAATATTGAATTTTGCTACTGTATACAATATAAGTCTCAATGTGCAATAGTGGTCAGTCATCTCCAATATACATAACAAAGGCTAACAGCATAATCTTAGCCCACATCTAGCACTCCAAAAGCTTTATTAACACTTGCTGCTGCCCTAGGCACCTTGTGTGACAACATCTAAATTAGCAATTGTATTCCAGCACACTTATGCCCAATTAGTCAACATCCCTTTTTATACGAGAACGGTTCCTACAAAACGAATTTGTTGTATAAAATTTTTTGAAAATAAATACATAAATTACTAAATTCAAAAGAAGAAAATATAAGATGAACTGGGCTGCTCTCATAGCTGGCCATAGAGATAAAATGGCTGTCATTGAAACTATCCTTTAGCAGGCAGCTATTGCCCTTCCGCCAATAACATGCCTGTTCAGTTCAGTTAATGTGTCTTTGCAGAAAAGTCTGACAGACACCTATGTATCTAGTTAATTCCTGGGCCCTGATATCATTCTGTGCCTCCGCTACTGTGTGTACTGTGACATCACTGAGTGCATTTTCTGTTTATTGTGACATCACTGTGGGCATGATTCTTGTGCTGTAAACTAATTGAGACATCACTGTGGGTATTATCTCTATACTGAGATATCACTGTGAGTATTACCCCTATACTGAGACATCACTGTGTATTATCTCTATACTGAGACATCACTGTGAGTATTATCTCTATACTGAGACATCACTGTGAGTATTTCCTCTATACTGAGATATCACTGTGAGTATTATCTCTATACTGAGACATCACTGTGAGTATTTACTCTATACTGAGACATCACTATGTGTATTATCTCTATACTGAGACATCACTGTAAGTATTGGCTATATACTGAGACATCACTGTGAGTATTGTCTTTATACTGAGACATCACTGTGAGTATTATCTCTATACTGAGACATCAGCTTGTGTATTATCTCTATACTGAGACATCACTGTAAGTATTATCTCTATATTGAGTCATTACTGTGAGAATTGCTTATATACTGAGACATCACTGTGAGTATTATCTCTATACTGAGACATCACTGTGAGTATTATCTCTATACTGAGACATCACTGTGAGTATTACCTCTATACTGAGACATCACTAGGTGTATTATCTCCATACTGAGACATTACTGTGAGTATTACCTCTATACTGAGACATCACTATGTGTATTATCTCTATACTGAGACATCACTGTAAGTATTGGCTATATACTGAGACATCACTGAGAGTATTGTCTTTATACTGAGACAACACTGTGAGTATTATCTCTATATTGAGTCATTACTGTGAGAATTGCTTATATACTGAGAAATCACTGTGAGTATCACCTCTATACTGAGACATCACTATGTCTATTATCTCTATACTGAGACATCACTGTGAGTATTGGCTATATACTGAGACATCACTGTGAGTATTATCTCAATACTGAGACATCACTGTGAGTATTATCTCTATACTGAGACATCACTGTGAGTATTACATCTATGCTGAGACATCACTATGTGTATTATCTCTATACTGTGACATCACTGTGAGTATTATCTCTATATGGAGACATCACTGTGAGTATTGTCTTTATACTGAGAAATCACTGTGTTTAATTTCCTTGTACCGTGACATAACTTTGTGCATGATTTCAGTGCTGTTACTTCATTGAGTTAATTATACCTTTACTGTGACATCATGTCTGTATTATCTCTATGCTATGACATCATTGTATGTATTATCCCTGGGCTTTATGAAAACACACATGGAACAAATTGGACACTAAAAAATTCATAATCTTTTAATATTCTGAACACTCCGCTGAAGGTGGTCATGGTGGAGTAGGGCCCAATTCTAAGTTTTGCTTTGGGGCCCCATGGTTACTTGTCATGCCTCTGAAAACCACATAGCACCCTTGTGTGATCCTAAAACCTAAAGCAGATCTGATCGGTTACTATTAGTGACAATATTAACAAACTAGGGGGAACTTGTGAATTTAGAGACAATAAATCTACTCCTCTAACAGTTAAACATTCCGCTTTAAGGATTCTTATATGGAGACCAAGTAAAATCCTTATTTAATAATTACATAAATATTACAATCTCAATTTTTTGGGTGTTTTTAATCAGCAGAATGTTTCTTACTTTCTTGAATAAGACGAAATCCAATGCAGCTAGGAGAAATTCAAGACCTCTTTACTCAATGCTCTTCTGCAAATTCCTAATTGAAGCATGGCCATTAATGGAAAATATGCAATATACTCAATTAAAATGTTTCAAGAAATTGTTGAAAATGTATTATTCGAGCTGAAGAGCTTTGAATACAATAAAGAGGAGCCTAGAGACCACTGATGGGAAATCTGACGCGTAAGACGAACAGAGTCCGGTGCCTGTAATAGCTGCAAATGAAGGCAATCAATAGCCTGGACAAAATGCAGTGTTAGATGTCCCTAAATGAGTACAGATGCTACATCTTCATCTGAACTTCTTTGATCACAAGGAATATTACAGGCATCTGTCCCTTACAAAGCTTGACACAAGACACAGGAAAATGCCATAGGCCTAGAAGGTCGAATTAACCTTGTGGTTTCACAGCAAAGTGCAGTGGGAGACAGCGGAGGGTCCGATATTCTGAAGTTTTTTACTTGTGTAGTCAGAAAGTCTGGCCGGTATCTATGATCCAGGCATTAGCAACCGAGGAAGAAGCGTTAATGGGGTTTAAGGAAAAGATTGGTAACCTAATATTGGTGAACTAGTGCATCTGTCACTTCTCTCTTCATTAGGTTGATTAAACTGTCAAAATGGAAAGAGACTGAATACTGGAAATGATTGTTGCACTTGATATTAAACAGCGATCGCAATTCCTCTTGTCCTTCTCCCTAGATACTAAGACTCAGTTTAAGAAAACGCAAAATGTCTGTCTTGATAGACTTTTACTTTGGGAATATAAATTACACACAGGGCGCCGGATAATTGCCAAATAAAATATTGCTTAATTGCTCTATGGAGGTAGTTCACTTAGTAAAAACCATGATGCATTACATACGATACCATGATAGGATGAACCAGGACTCGTCGCAAAAATCTAAAAAACTGAAGAGATAAGAAATATTGTCCCCTCTTATATCTAATTTTATCCTTTCACAATTTAACACACTGATGCATTGTGGCCAGAATACCTGAAATAGGTGTAAATCAGATCCTGCACCATGAGCAGCATTTTTTTCATAGTGATCACATTGGCACTGCCACTTCATAACTAAAGTAGTAACATAATTTATGGTGACCAGCATATAACACAAAAAAAAAGCATTAATGGGGTTGTCCGGACATTTTTTATGGATGGCCTATCCTGAGCCAATTAGTTGATTGATTACCCCGCCGTCAGGCACAGCACCATACATATGCCGAGCGGCTGTGGCCGGGATTGCAGTTCCGGTCCCATTCAAGTAAATGGAACTGATCTGCAATACCAGGCACAGCCACTACCAATGCGTACTGCGCTGTGCCTGGTAAACACTGAAAAGGCCGTGGCGACAAACACCGCGGGAGTCGGACCCCCACTAATCTGAAATTGATGACCTATCCTAAGGATAAACTATCAATAAAAAAAATTCCGAACAACCCCTTTAACACTGGGGCAAATTGTTCATGTACTGTATTCGTACCACAGTACCTGGAAGAAACTAGGACTCATACAGCTACATCGACCTAAAACTAAAAAAGTTATGACCGCCGGAATGCACATAGGCAAAATGTAAATCTTTTTGGGGTTCCCAAGGCTTAAATTGGCTGGTTCATCAAGTGACTAAAGGGACTTTCCTGTCTTTTGTAAATAAAGTTTATTAAAATGGTTACTCAATGTGACTTTGAACTATACTCTTTGCACTGATTTGGTCCTTTATAATGTTGGCCTTGTCCTGGATAAGCAAAGTAATGCATAAATGCGTGGTTCCTCAGATCTTCTTTTGGGTACTAAATTAGTCCACAAATAAAGCTACAAATTATGAATAGTGTGCTTATTTCAATAAATTTTATTAGCAAAAACATGACAGTCAAAAGACAACATAAGTGGCATATAAATAATTCACTTGAAAATATGATATTTATTATTATATATTACAATTAACAATAATTATTGTTATTAATGCACTGATTTATTTAAAGTGGTTGTACAGGATTAGAAACAGTGTCACTTCTGTCCAAAGATTGGGGCTGATATTGCTACTTTGCTTCATTGAAGTGAATGGGGCTGAGCTGCAATACCACACACAACCTGTGGACAAATGTGGCCCTGTTGTGGGAAGAAACAAGCAGCAATGTTTTCGTAATCCTCTACAGACCCTTTAAGTATCCCTAATCTTTGTAAAATGTCATCTCTTCACAGTTAATAAAAGTTTTTTAAGTGGAAACTTTTATATTGGAAATAATCACTGCTTGATTATAATGTAATTTTACTCAGTAATTGGTTTCACATTATAGTTCTGTAAAATATAGACAACAAATAAATTTAAATGGCTGTGGATTTCAATGGAAACTCCTAAAAATATATTAATTGTGGCAATTGTTTCCCACATTTTGGTTATTGACCATGATCTGAAATAAATTTAAATAAATAAAATTAATAAATAAAACATTTCTGAATACTGAATTTGCAATTAATTTACTATTGTCAGAAAAGTCAATTATATCATTAAATAAGATACAAAATATGATACAAATTATGATATATGTATATATAATATTTTCAGTTGCTAATTGATAAAGATAACTCTTATGTCTATGTTCTTCATGTAATATTTTTTGTGTAATGGGTGTGTACCTTTATTGTTAATATATTTAAAATTTGTTAATATATTTAAAATGTAGTTTATTTTTTGTTTTTTTAATTTAGTTTATCTTTTGCTTTTTACTTTATTATTTAGTTTATTTTTTGTTTTTTACTTTTTTATTTAGGGTTTTTTTAATTGTTTTTTTAGTCTTTCATTTGTATCTTTTGTTATATATTTCAATTACAGCTGCTTTATCAACTACATATAGACATTTATATTCTCAAAAACTCTGTCCCTGGTAAATATACTTTAAAATATGTAACACCTACCTAGTAAATCAGTTCTATTGGGGAGGGAGCTCCTGACTGCAAGACTATTGCTGTTGAGCTTTGGTTGGGTCTTGGCCACAATAAATACATCTGTGCTCTATAGTAAAGAAATCTCCTTTAGGACAGAGAAGGCTGTTATCACATCTGCCCTTAGCTTCCTCGCCCCCAGGCAGAATATGTTCAGTATGGATAATCTTTTCCTGTTTCTACCTGTTAATCCTCTCTTCATTTCCTGTTGTCCTGTTCGATAATATGGACACAAAGCATTGCACTCATTTGTTCTTTCTCGAGCCATATGATGAGCATAATCCACGTTCAGCTCTCCTCACTTATTTGTAAGTGATAGATGAAGTATTCACATCCAGTCTAAAATGTTTCTTACGTCATTCCATGATGTTCTATTGATATTAATGTTCTTGTGGCTATTACTTAATAGAGGTTTTAGGTGTGCATATATATTTTTCTATATGTATTGTGTTAACTTGTTCTGCAGTTGCATGTGGCTATGCCTTACCACTCAGCAAGCAAAAGGCTGGCACCATTAATTAAAAAAAATTCAACCAAGTGTTGATTTTTATTATTATTATTATTATTATTATTATTATTATTATTATTGGTATTATTTTTTATTATTATTATGTCATTGTACTTTTGCTGTGTTTAATTCTGTCAAGACATCTATGAGGACAACCATTATCCAACATTTACCAAGATCTAGTTCGGTTTGGGACATTAGTAAATTTTAATCTGGAACCCTTACCATATATACGCAGGGTCTTTCACTGACAGCAAAGGGCCCCGCATCCTTCAGTGATACATGCCACCTACACACCGTACATAAAGCCCATCAGACACATTTTACATGCTGCACATGCGCCCAAAATACATCAGTATTGCCACTATCTAGGGATATGTGGACCCACTAGGCCGCTCCGCCGTAGCGGAGAGGCAGCTGGCCAAGTCACATTCTATGCAAAAGTCTGAACAAGTTTGTAGCACAAGGCTACCTGAAATAGTCCAGATGGTGGCTGGGGCGCTGGCACGGATGGTAGTAGGTGCAGCAGGTTGCACCAAACGTGAGGGATGACAGCAGGTGCAGTAGGTTGCGCCAGACGTGGCGGATGACAGCAGGTGCAGCAGGACACGACTCCAATCACTAAACAGGCTCAGAAACAATAAGGGCAGAGCCCTTTTTATAGTTCAAGGTGATCTGAGCATAATTAATTAATTAATTACATATGCGCGCTGGCCCTTTAAGGCCGGGGACCAGTGTGCACCCTCTAGTGAACACTACGGGACAGAGCGGACGCATGTGCTGGCGTCTCTGGGAGGGAGATGTTGGCAGGAAGAGGAAGATCTGCGGGAGGCAGGTAAGTGGAGGTCGCGGTCCGTGACCGCGGCCGTAACAGTGCCCCCCTTATGCCCCCTCTTCTTGGGTCCAGAGCGAGAGAGGAATTTTTTAATGAGGGTAGGGGCATTGAGGTTCTCCTCTGGTTCCCAGGATCTCTCCTCAGGACCAAACCCTCTTCAGTCCACCAAATAGAAAGTCCTTCCTCCTACCCTCTTGCAGTCCAGGATCTCCTTCATCTCAAACACATCAGATGAACCGCAGGGAACAACCACAGGACCAGGAGATTTACTGTAGCGGTTCAGGACCACAGGTTTAAGGAGGGACATGTGGAATGAGTTGGGAATCTTGAGCGTAGGAGGCAAGCAAAGTTTATAGGATACAGGATTTATTTAGAAAGGACCGAGGAACCTGGGAGCAAATTTTTGAGAAGGCATCTTGAGTCTAATGTTTCTCGAGGACAGCCAGACTTTGACTCCAGTAGAGAATTGAGGAGGAACTTTTCTTTTTTTGTCGGCCTGTTCTTTCATGCGCTCCACTGATTGGAGAATGGCAGCCTTCATTTGCTGCCAGATGTGAATAAAAGTCCCAAATAAAGAGTTAGCTGCCGGTACTTGAGTCATGGCTGGCACAGGAAGAGGAACTCGAGGATGCTGACTTTACAGAATGTAGAAGGGAGACAAAGTAGTAGACTCACTTGTGTGATTGTTGTACGAGAATTGCGCCCAAGGCAGAAGTTGTTCCCAATTGTCATGTTGGGTGGAAACCAAATGACGAAGATAGTTCTACAAAATTTGATTGTTCCTCTTCACTTGACCATTGGGCTGTGGGTGGTAGGCGGAGGCGAAGTCCAGCTTAACATCTAGCAGGTTGCACAGGGTTCTCCAGAACTTGGACGTGAACTGTACACCCCAATCCGAGATAATGTGCAGAGGAAGTCCGTGTGGAAAATGTGAAGAATAAACAGGTTTGCCAGACGAGGAGCAGATGGAAGGCCAGTCAACGGAATAAAATGTGCAAGTTTAGAGAAACGATGCACTGCTACCCAGAGCACAGTACATCCAGCTGAGAAGGAAAGGTCTGTAATAAAGTCCATAGTGATATGCTGCCAAGGGGCATCAGGGACAGGCAGGGGTAGGAGCAGACCAGCAGGTTTGGAGCGGGTAGACTTGTTCGAGGCACAGTTTGTACATGAAGAGATGTAATCCAAAACATCTCTAGGCAGCGTGGGCCACCAGTAATGATGAACTACCAAGTCCTGAGTCTTTCGAACACCAGAGTGCCCCTCCAGTTTGGAGCTGTGTCCCCAGCGGAGAATTCTCCTCCTGTCTGCATGCCAAACAAAAGTCTTTCCAGGAGGAATGTCTCTAATTTTGCAGAGGGTGAGCTGTAATAATCCTAGAAGGATTTATAATATATTGAGGAATCTCCTCAGAGTCATTAGTCTCAAATGATCGAGACAGGGCATCAGCCTTCAAATTTTTATCAGCAGGACGGAAATGAAGCAAGAATAGAAATCGGGCGAAGAACAAGACCACCTTGCTTGGCGAGGATTTAGTCGTTGTGCTGACTGTAGGTACTTGAGGTTCTTGTGATCCATATAGATGGTAATAGGGTGAACCACGCCCTCCAGCAAGTGTCTCCACTCCTCTAATGCCAACTTGACGGCCAGCAACTCCCGATCCCCGATGGAGAAATTATGTTCAACCGGAGAGAATAGTTTCAAAAAGAAGCCACAAGCCAACATCTTGCCCTTAGAGTTTTTTTGACATAGTTGTGCTCCAGCACCAACGGAGGATGCGCCCACCTCCAGAAAGAATTGCTGAGATGCGTCAGGGTGATGAAGAACGGAGGCTAAGGTAAAAGCGTTTTTGAGGTTTATAAATGTTGACTCTGCCTCCAGAGGCCAAATTTGTCGTTCACCCCCTTCTTGGTGAGGGTGGAGATTGGGGCAGTCAGAGACGAGAAACTTGGGATAAATTTCCGATAGAAGTTTGCGAATCCTAGAAATTGTTTGTATGGACCGAAGCCCCTGTGGACCTGGACACTCTAAGACGGATTTCACCTTCTCTGGATCCATCTTGAGTCCACGGTCGGACACTATGTAACCCAGGAATGGCAGAGAGTTCCTCTCGAACACACACATCTTGAGTTTAGCATACAGGAGATTCCCCCTTAATCGAGACAGAACTTGGCGAACATGCCTCCGGTGTGTCGTCAAATCAGGTGAGTAGATCAGTATTTCATCCAGATAGACCACCACACAGACATACAGCAGATCCCGGAAGATGTAATTCATGAACTCCTGGAACACAGCTGGAGCATTACACATTCCAAATGGCATTACGAGATATTCGTAGTGACCGTCTCGGGTGTTCAATGCGGTTTTCTACTCGTCGCCCTTGCAGATACGGATCAAGTTATAGGCCCCGTGTAGATTCAGCTTTGTGAATACCTTGGCCCGCAAATTCTATCGAAGAGTTCTGAAATGAGCAGCAAGGGGTACTTATTCTTGAACGTGATTTGGTTCAAACCACGGTAATCGATACAAGGACGATGAGATCCATCCTTCTTTTTCACAAAGAAGAATCCGGCTCCAGCCGGGAAGGAAGACTACCGAATGAAGAATCTCTACAGATTCTCCTTAATGTAGGAAGACATGGCTAGGGTCTCTGGCAGAGAGAGGGGGATAGACTCGCACATGGGGTGGTGAGGCATCGGGAAGTAACTCGACTGGGCAATCGTAGCTGCAATGGGGAGTAAGAGTTTCTGCCTTCTTCTTGCTGAAAATATCCGCAAAACTGGCGGGTAGATCGGAGAGTGACTGAGGCAGTGTAGCCAAAACTGGACGAACTTGTAGCAGGCAACGGTTAAGGCATTTGGGGCCCCATTGGAGGACTTCTTCGCAACTCCAGTCGAGAACCAGAGCGTGTAGATGAAGCCATGGCAGGCCCATCAGAATAGGGTTGATAGCTTTAGGCAATACAAGGAAGGCTATCTGTTCTGAGTGAAGAACTCCGACTTGTAGTGTCAATGGTTCCGTGATGAACACAATTGGATCGTGCAATGGTAGACCATTCACAGAGACAACAGCCAGAGGTCTCTCCAGAAGAACTGTGTGTAGATGTAAGCGATCCACTACATCCTGCTGGATGAAATTTGCAGCTGCTCCGGAATCAAGATAGGCAGAAGAGGAATGTGATGTCTCTCCAGATATGATGGTCACAGGAATAGATAGTTTGGAAGAGGTTTTGACGTTAGGAGACGTCCCCCTAGATTTGCCTCTCCAACCAACGCTAGGTGCTGGAGTTTCCTGGCTCCTGTGGACATTGGCGCACAAAATGATCCTTAAGGCCACAATACATAAATAAACCAGAAGAGCATCTGCGCTGTTTCTCCTGTTCGGGCAGCCGGACTCTGTCTACCTGCATAGGTTCTTCAGGTAGCGCACTAGGGGAAGGCAATAGTGGTCTCTGGACCAAGGGTGCTAGTCTGTGAAACAGGCTTTCCTGTTGAACCTCCTGAGTGTGCTCCCGGATCCTCATGTCAACCATAGTGGCCAACAGGATGAGGGCATCCAAAGTAAAAGGAAGGTTGCGGGCTGCAAGCTCGTCCTTGATGTGTGAGGACAGTCCCTGCCAAAAGGTCGCCAACAATGCCTCATTGTTCCGTGCCAACTTTGCTGCCAGGGTACGAAAGGAGATAGCATATTCTCCTACTGTGGAACCTCCTTGCTTGAGGGTCAGCAGAGTGGCCACGGCAGAAGATGTTCGGCCCGGCTCCTCAAACATGGCACGGAAATACTGCAGAAACAAGGCTAGACTCAATACCTATAGAAGACTGTGAAGACAGCTAGTATATCCAGAAAATAAGCGACACATAGCACTGATTACGTTCCATGACAATAAAAAATAAACTTTATTATATTGCACATAACAGCATATTGGCCATCACAAAAATAAAAACAATAATACACACAATTTAAAAGGAGAGTGTGGAGAAACAGCGTAAATAGTCCCAGTTATATGCTACCATAGTATAAACATTATATGATGTGGTATAGTACAGAAATCTCTATCCAAAAGGATATATCATAAGCCAAATAATTAAACTCAAGAACAAAAAAAGGTTCTAGATGTAATATACACCTGGCCAGAAAGCACAAAATTGTGCCCACCTATGCACAGATAGACCAAAAAATGGCCCTATTAATTGATAATTGAATAAGAAACAAGGCTAGGTCTGAGGATTCAGGTCCCTGTTGTTCCAAGATGGGATTCGCCTATGTGACGGGCTTGCCAGCTGAGGAGGGAGATAATAAATGCTACTTTGGCCTCCACAGAGTGGAAGAGATGAGCTCGTAGCCTAAAATGAACCGTGCATTGGTTGATGAACCCACTACAGGCTCTGGGATCACTGTCATAGTAAGGAGGAAGAGGCAGTGAAACTGTGGATTCGGAACCAACAGGAGGAGCAACGGACAGTGGAACGGCAACAGTCTCTGGATGAGGAACCGGAGGTGGAACAGTGAGTTGATCCAGACGGGCCATGATGGAATTTACAGCCTCAAGGAGTTTATCATGATGTGTCCATAGGTCATGAATCTCCATCTGTATCCTTTGAACTGCGGTCTTGGGCTGGCCAGTGGGTGCCGTGGCCCGAGCGTACTGTCACGATCTAGGGGTATGTGGACCCACTAGGCCGCTCCGCCATAGCGGAGAGGCAGCTGGCAAAGTCACAGTCTATGCAAAAGTCTGTATAAGTAGTTCGTAGCACAAGGGTACCTGAATTAGTCCAGATGGTGGCAGGGGCTCTGGCACGGATGGTAGTAGGTGCAGCAGGTTGCGCAAGACGTGGCGGATGACAGCATATGCAGTAGGTTGCACCAGACGTGGCGGATGGCAGCAGGTTGCGCTTGACGTGGCGAATGACAACGGGCGCAGTAGGTTGCACCAGACCTGGTGGATGACAACGGGTGCAGCAGGACACGACTCCAATCACTAAACAGGCTCAGGAACAATAACACAGCACGGGATACAAGATACAGGTAGCAGGGCACGGTAACTCTGGGAACAGGACAACACTAAGGAACCATTTGCAAGACTAACATGGGAATTACAAACAATGCTCAGGCAAGGATCAAAAGGGCAGGGCCCTTTTTATAGTTCAAGATGATCTGTGCATAATTAATTCATTAATTACATATGCGCGCTGGCTCTTTAAGGCCAGGAACCAGCACGCGCGCGCCCTCAAGTGAACACTACGGGACAGAGCGGACGCATGTGCTGGCACCTCCGGGGAGGGAGACGTCGGCAGGAAGAGGAAGATCTGCGGGAGGCAGGTAAGTGGAGGTCGCAGTCCGTGACTGCGGCCGTATCAAGTATGTATGGACACTGATCCTAAGCTTTAGAGAACCACAAAAAAAAAATCTACAACCATCAAGGCATGCTTTTTTTAATACAAGGAAAGTCCATGCCACTTATTTTGGGTAGAAGACAAGACTCTAAGGAGATAATGGGCCATATCTGCAGCCACATTTTTCTATTGACACAGTAGGCCTGTGCCTCCAGTCCCTGGAGGAAGGACGCCTGCTGGAGGTAACACCTATGTATGAGTACGCTGAATAGTATGTATTCACAATGATGTGTCTATTTATGCTAGTCAGTCCCAGTGCTGTAGGGATGAAAGGAGGACTCCCAGGAAAAGACAAAGGGTCGGCTGCAGAGGGCACTAAATGTTGAAAGAAGCCAGATGTTCTGCTATATACAGTAATAGCAGATAAACATTTTAAATTCATACATGACTGTAGGTGTGGCCTAATTGATGGGTCGAGTCTAAAATGACAGACAATCTATGCCTATAGGCCCTGGAGATCTAAATCCCATTAAATAACAGAATATTTGTGTTGCAAATTAGATATCAAAATGTTTGGTTTGTTTTTAGAAGACCGTGGAATATTGGCACATGCTCATATAGTAAATTTACGAACATTAGGAATGTTCTCCTGGAAATGTTATCTAAATGTTGGTCATCGCTTTATATTTTGTTTAAACACCCATATTCATTGTATAAAGGAAAAAATGCCTACAGTTTAAGTTGTCAGAGAGTCCGAACTTTTGGGACAATACATCTATTGAGCTGAGAATTCGGCCTTGTTTGTTGTGCATTTTGAACTTGTGTGTCCACCTCAATGGTTCAACTTTGGGAAAACATCTCATCATTTTGTCCAGTCAAATGTATTTTGCCTATCCCTGCATTATTCCGGTAATGAAGTGATTAAATAATTGTAACTTTTAGAAGCAAATCACAATGTAATACAACCCTCTTCACATAATAAACCAAAAACATTATTCAAAATATTTAAGCAAATAAAAAAGTCAATATTATAATAAAATTTATTTATTAAGGTGGTTAAAAACATAGTATATTATTTAATATAATTACCCATGAATACTGTGACCCATTTAAATATATACTTGACATCTGGCAAAAACCTCAAAGCATCAGTGATTTTATTGGCCTCTCAATCTGTATGTTTGATTTTATGTGCCAATTTGGCACCTTAGTTAAGTTAAGGGAATTGAGTACATGCGCAACAATTAAACCTCAATTGTAGAATTATCTAAGACTCTAAATCTATTTACAATTTACAGCATTTAATAATTATAGGAGCTGCCAAAATAATTGTAAGTAAAACAGAAATGACAAAAGTACAACATAGAACAAATAGAAAACCTGATAATTCATTTAAAGGGGTTGTCCAATTTAGAAAACCCCGTTTCATGTATTCTATTTAGGAATTCTGAGTTACTAGAGGAGAGTCCTCTGTTCAGGATCCTCTTCTCTTGGCCAGAATTGAAAGCGCCTACAATGATCGTCTCTCATTCTGGAGGACCTGTCCTGTCCTACATTACGCAGAATACCCATTGATTTGAATAGGTACCATGCAATGCTTAATTTCCCCTGTGGTGGCACTGAAAGGAAATTGAACACTTACCGCCAGGTTTCCCCACAGATGACAGTTAATCTCTGGAGGTACCACTCGGGGAACACTTTGATCTGTTTATTGGCAAGGAACCATTGGTAAAGCGGAAACCCCCTTAAGATAAATTACAGTCAAATTGGACCATTTTGGCCATTTCACCCCATTATTGGCCATTAAATGGCCATATTTCTTTGTGCAAACATCCAATCATTGACACATAGTCTGTAGAAATTGGTCATGGAGACCTTTTTAACCATTAGTTGTCCATACCAAGTTTATTGTATTATTGGACAGTTGATGGCCAATTGGGCAATGTATGTTTGAGGTTTTCTATTTGTTGGCCACTTCAAATCTCATGTCTATGGCAAGTTTTAGCTATAGAGCCAACCCTACCAAATCTCAGGAAAGGTGTCTGAAGTGGTCTAAGTTTTAATACATGTGACCCTATGTATCTTATCCAGTAATAATCCTACACATATTTAGGTAACCAGTAAAGACCTAAGGCCCCATTCACATCGCGTTTGTGCTAGCCACCGAGCGTATACTTTTCTAAACACGAAAAAATTATTGAAACGTATAGCTCGGCGTACACATAGACTATAATGGGTCAAACATAGACCAAAATAACATCCATTTGGTCTATGTTTGTCATGGTTTACGTTGGGATACTTTTTTTTGAAAGTACTGAAAGTACATACAGGAGATCTATCCACTTTTTGGCGGGGTTTTCTATCAGTGTTCACTTTAAAAAAAATTATATTTTTTTTAGGTAAAAAATGGACAGAAACGTATACCGGCGTATGATTATACACTAAACGTACACACTATAAAACACACAGACGTAAACAGAAAATGGTACACATTTGTATACGTTTTCAAAGGTCCATATTTTTATTTAAAAAAAAACGTATATGCTCAGCGGATAGCACAAACGCAATGTGAATGGGCCCCAACTTGTGCAATAATTCTGCTTCATTAAGTTTGTAATTAATTTTGAACTTCAGAAAACTCTACCAGTACAACAGTCACATTGCAGTGAAATAAATGTGCGTGTAACTTGTGAACAATAACTACTGGCCAAAAATCCTACAAGCTTCATCCAAAGTCATCAGCTGTGTTGTCTCTACCAATAAACTTAATGCAAAATTAAATGTGAGGCCACAGTTTGACATTGTTATGGTTAAAGCTAGAGTCGGCCATGTTTGCTTATCTATCACTAGAAAGAACCCTTTAATTTAATATTATCTAAGGCTCCGTTTACATCTGCGCCGGGGCACCGCCAGGGCACCATTCCGACGGAACGTCGGAGCTTTCCGTGGGAATGCAGCCCTGATTGACACAAACAGAAACCATAGGTTTGAATGGTGATGGATCCGGTGCTAATTTTTTCCATTTGTCTCAGTTGTGCAAGGGTTCCGTCGTTTTGCCGGAATCAATAGCGTAGTCGACTACGCTATTGATTCTGTCAAAATGATGGAAACCATTAGCACCGGATCCGTCACCATTGAAATCAATGGTGATGGAAAAGGAAACCTTTGGTTTCCGTTTGTGTCAGTCAGGGTCCCGTTCCGACGGAAAGCTCAGACGGAACATCGGAACGGTACCCTGGCGCAGATGTGAACGAGCCTAATATATTCAAAAGTGATTTCCTTTGCTGTATGTATATTGAGGAACCTCTTAAAGTTATGAACTTAGATGTGATGGATAACATCTCGATCCTGTGTGTCAGAGACACACAGGACCCGCTGCCACTGACCTGACGGATACAGGTTTCAGCACACGATACAGCTGCTCTGTATACAGGATACAAAGCAGCTGTGCCTCAAAAAGTAAAAATAATGTTTAATAAACTGTAATTACAAAGTTGCACCAATCACACTGATACACATTTTTATTTAAAAAACAAAAACCTGTTTTCAAAGGTGTATATAGTCTTTAATGATTTATATTTTTTTTTTATAGGCTTTATACTGTACATGGCCTCCAACCGTTAACCAAACCTTTGGCTGAATGTGTTCGCTAATTAATATAAAGCACAACAAAACTTTTAGGCCCTCATCCGGAGGATCCGGAGGTCATTTAAAGTGGTAATGCAGTCACTTATTTAGATTAATTAGAAAACAGCACAGAGTAGGGTTCTGGTTATTACAGTGTGGATGAGGTCCAAAAGATCTAATCATATATGTCCTAAACATTGTACTATCTCTTGCACACAACAGATGTGCCACTCGGGTCGTTCTTAACAGCATACGAGTGGCACCCGATAGTCCTCACGGACCCATTCACTTTAGCGGGTGAATGGGGTCCATGAAAACTGACCCGATTCTCCGATCCGAGCAAAGATAGGACATGTTCTATCTTTCCACGGATCACTGACGGGACTCAGCCGGTGCACACTGTCATGTGCATGCAGTGGCGGATTATCCCCCTCATGCCCAGTGGCGTCGCTAGCACCGGAGGGAGCCCCGGTGCCAGGACCGCACCTGTCAGGCGAGGGGAGCTTCGCTTCTACTTAGCAGCCGTGGTCTGTGCTGCTTTAGAAGCTCCCCCTCCAGCCCCCCTTCCCTGCTCTAAACATCTCTCCTCTGCTGCTAGCTGTCGGGACATGGGGGAGGGGAGACTGTCGGCGGGCTCTGTGTCGTGCTGTGAGCAGGAGAAGAGCTGCAGTGAAGACATAAAAGGTAAGTGCATGTGTGTTTAATGTCCATATTCATGTATGTTTAATGTCCATATTCATGTATGTTTAATGTCCATATTCATGTGTGTTTAATGTCCATATTCATGTGTGTTTAATGTCCATATTCATGTGTGTTTAATGTCCATATTCATGTGTGTTTAATGTCCATATTCATGTATGTTTAATGTCCATATTCATGTATGTTTAATGTCCATATTCATGTATGTTTAATGTCCATATTCATGTATGTTTAATGTCCATATTCATGTGTGTTTAATGTGTATATTCATGTGTGTTTAATGTCCATATTCATGTATGTTTAATGTCCATATTCATGTGTTTACAAGGTGTACTTTGTGTATAATGTGCATACTCGTGTGTACTTTGTGTACTATGCATACTTTGTGTATAAAGTGCGTACTTTGTGTATAATGTGCCTACTTTGTGTACTTTGTGCATAATGTGTGTACTTTGTGTACTGTGCGTACTTTGTGCATAATGTGCGTACTTTGTACTGTGCGTACTTTGTGCATAATGTGTGTACTGTGCGTACTTTGTGCATAATGTGCTTACTTTGTGCATAATGTGCATACTTTGTGCATAATGTGGTACTTTGTGTACTGTGCGTACTTTGTGCATAATGTGCCTACTTTGTGTACTTTGTGCATAATGTGCGTACTTTGTGCATAATGTGCCTACTTTGTGTACTTTGTGCATAATGTGCGTACTTTGTGCATAATGTGCGTACTTTGTGCATAATGTGGTACTTTGTGTACTGTGCGTACTTTGTGCATAATGTGCCTACTTTGTGTACTTTGTGCATAATGTGCGTACTTTGTGCATAATGTGCCTACTTTGTGTACTTTGTGCATAATGTGCGTACTTTGTGCATAATGTGCCTACTTTGTGTACTTTGTGCATAATGTGCGTACTTTGTGCATAATGTGCGTACTTTGTGCATAATGTGCGTACTTTGTGCATAATGTGGTACTTTGTGTACTGTGCGTACTTTGTGCATAATGTGCCTACTTTGTGTACTTTGTGCATAATGTGCGTACTTTGTGCATAATGTGGTACTTTGTGTACTGTGCGTACTTTGTGCATAATGTGCCTACTTTGTGTACTTTGTGCATAATGTGCGTACTTTGTGCATAATGTGCCTACTTTGTGTACTTTGTGCATAATGTGCGTACTTTGTGCATAATGTGCGTACTTTGTGCATAATGTGCGTACTTTGTGCATAATGTGGTACTTTGTGTACTGTGTGTACTTTGTGCATAATGTGCCTACTTTGTGTACTTTGTGCATAATGTGCGTACTTTGTGCATAATGTGCCTACTTTGTGTACTTTGTGCATAATGTGCGTACTTTGTGCATAATGTGGTACTTTGTGTACTGTGCGTACTTTGTGCATAATGTGCCTACTTTGTGTACTTTGTGCATAATGTGCGTACTTTGTGCATAATGTGCCTACTTTGTGTACTTTGTGCATAATGTGCGTACTTTGTGCATAATGTGCGTACTTTGTGCATAATGTGCGTACTTTGTGCATAATGTGGTACTTTGTGTACTGTGCGTACTTTGTGCATAATGTGCCTACTTTGTGTACTTTGTGCATAATGTGCGTACTTTGTGCATAATGTGGTACTTTGTGTACTGTGCGTACTTTGTGCATAATGTGCCTACTTTGTGTACTTTGTGCATAATGTGCGTACTTTGTGCATAATGTGCCTACTTTGTGTACTTTGTGCATAATGTGCGTACTTTGTGCATAATGTGCGTACTTTGTGCATAATGTGGTACTTTGTGTACTGTGCGTACTTTGTGCATAATGTGCCTACTTTGTGTACTTTGTGCATAATGTGCGTACTTTGTGCATAATGTGCCTACTTTGTGTACTTTGTGCATAATGTGCCTACTTTGTGCATATTGTGCGTACTTTGTGTACTGTGTGTACTTTGTGCATAATGTGCGTACTTTGTGCATAATGTGCGTACTTTGTGCATAATGTGCGTACTTTCTGTACTGTGTGTACTTTGTGCATAATGTGCCTACTTTGTGTACTAGTGTTTAGGTAGTGTTAGCAATAGTTACGGCGCGGCAGGGTGGTGGTGGAGAAGGGGGGCCAAAGTTTGGGTAACAGCCCAGGGCCCATGGTCTTCTTAATCCGCCACTGTGTGCATGAGGCATAAAGCACACATTAATGAAATGTCGGATGAAACTGCTTATATCGGCAGGATCAGAGGACCATCTAATATGTATGTTTGCCTCCTGACCGCCCCACAACGGCAGATGTTGCGTGGAGCAGGATTTGGGCATGTTGGATTTTAACATGCCTGATCCTTTTTTTCTGCAGGAGATAAGTCACTGCCAGTGTTGTCTGGCAGAGGTCTATCCCCCTCTCACCATTGAAAAAAACATACACGTTTGTGCATGTTTATGGTGGAGTCAAGTGAAATAGCTGCCAGGCCGACATATATTGCATTTTTATGGCCAGCTGTAGCCTCCTGCTGGACTGAGACATTGACTTATATTTATTTGTATGATTTTAAATTACTCTAACAGATAAGAATGAGATGTAACGTGAACAGAAATCTGACAGCTCAGTGATAAAGCTGATGATCTGACCAGGTCTTTTATAATTTATGAAGTACAGGTAAGAAGAGTAGAGTTGGGATCCGAAGACACAAATTAGTTTCTTTGTAGGCTCGCCTGATTTCCACCTGGAATAGGCTTGAATTTCCACCTTTATAATAAGAGATCATAGAGTCATTTGTAAAAGCTATATTTCAAACTGAGGGAAATGCTAGTGAAGGTCTATGCATTATAATATGCCCTAAGGTTGATGGAATATATCAATCATACAGCTAACAATCAATGTGGTCTTTACAGTCTCTACTGCATTCATGTGGTTAGAAGAGGGTCAGAAATTTTCTACTAGGCCTCATTGACCCTAACATTGTTTGTGGTTTGAAGGATATTTCTGTGACAGTAACTAATGTTGATTCGGTCATAGTATCTAGTAAAACATGTGGAAAAACAGAAAAAAGGATTGGTCGTGGGGTAATCTGGTGTCCTGGGCAAATTATAAGGTGTAATTAGGTAATGTAGGTTTTTGCCCATCAAACCTCAGAATACACCATACATTTATTCATATTTTCTGCCCTACTAGCTACAGAGAATTTTCAACCAGATAAGATTTTTACATGGATGCATTAGGTACAATTTTTAAAACATTCTCCAATATATTGACAGGATTGTCCAATGATCATGTGTATGGGGCCTGCCAACCAAGGGCGGACATAAAGTCTGTACAGCCTGTTCAGCTGCACAGAGGCCTAGGGGGATAGGGCCCAATCTGACCAGAGGGGCTTTTAAAACAAGTATTCTGGGTCTTTTGTCACAAGTTCACATTCTTTATGTGTCTCTTATAGATGCACTGTGATAGGCTAAAATCCAGTAATGCACTACCTGTATGCAGGGCCACCGTCAGGAAAGATTGGGGTGTGAATTACTTTAAGGGTATGTGCACACGATAACGTCAATTACGGCTGAAATTACGGAGCTGTTTTCAGGAGAAAACAGCTCCTGCATTTCAGACATATATGCTCGTACTCGCGTTTTGCGAGGCGTCAATTACGGACGTAATTTGGAGCTGTTCTTCATTGGATTCAATGAAAAACGGCTCCAATTACGTCCCAAGAAGTGTCCTGCACTTCTTTGACGAGGCTGTTATTTTACGCGCCGTCTTTTGACAGCGACGCGTAAAATGACAGGTCGTCGGCATAGTACATTGGCAAACCCATTGAAATGAATGGGCAGATGTTTGCCGACATATTGGAGCCGTGTTATCAGGCATAAATCGAGGCGTAAAACGCCTCGTTTACGTCTGAAAATAGGTCGTGTGAACCCAGCCTAAGGGTCTGGTGTCTGAATTATTTAGGGGTCTGAATTAATTGAAGGGTCTTGTATAAGGTCTAAATTAATTTAAGAGTCTGGTTGGGGGTCTGTATTAATTTAGGGGACTTTTCGGGGGGTGTGATTTAAAGGTCTGATCGGGGGACTGAATTAATTTTGCCATATGGTCTGGTGTCTACACAGGTGACGTGGATGCCATGTGTGAGGTGGAGGCACAGACTTCATCCAGGCGTGCCTCGAAGGAGGAAGATTGTACAGCCTGCGTGAGCAAGAAGCAGCAGTCAGCATTACAACTTGTTAAATGACTGTGCTGTGCAAAAGCAGCAGCTTCAGTGCAATGTTTTTTTTTATGTTACCCCCTTCAAACCTGCTTTTTACGCCTTGGCCCACCACAAAGCCCCTGTCAGGGTGCGTCTCTTCGCTGGCCCCACTCCCGCCCCTGCCACTTTCTGCTCTTTTAGCCCTTCTACTCTGCCCTCACAGAGCCCTACCACCAAGTCTCTCCCCCATGTTCCCTTGTAACACACAGGGATGCTACTGTAGCATCTAACTCTGAGGTACCGGTATCTTACAGCAGAGGACACCAGAGCATTGTTCAGGATGGCCAGGGAGGGGGATTCTACCTGGACAGGAAGAGGTGGGGCAGTGTATTTCCTGTGAAGAGACGCGTGGGCAGTTTGGGCTCTGATAGAGAAGGAACGGCTGCTAGGAGAGCTGTAACGCAGAGAGAGAACAGGACTGCTTAGGTAGTTGCTGTATTTAGAAAGGTACCGACTGCTTGAAAAACTGCTAGGTAGAGGGAGAACTGGCCCGCCACAGAAGTTACATCACAAAGGGGAAAACGGGCAAAACCGGTAGACCTCAGATGAGATCGCAGTCAGTTTGAGAACCTGGGGAAATTGTGGGAAATGGCCTGAACTGGTTTGCAAAGAAGAGGCCAAAAGGAAAGGGCACCTGGTGTGTGCAGCAACTAGACAGAAAGGAGATACATACCACAGCCACTACCGGATTAGTTCTGAACAGTTCTATACAGTTGGACTGTTACCATGGGCAGTGCTATCTCCTAGAAGAGTCATTGCCACTAGTAAAATTAAAAGAACTCTTAAATACCTATTTGGAGTTGTATCATATTTATACCATCGTCGTGATTTTGTTGACTTTTTCTGTTGACTTGCAACAGCCGTTCAAATAAAGAAAGAGTTTACTGCCATTACTGTCTCCGCTTTCTTTATATATTAGTTCTAGAATTTTGGCTCTGTTTTCGATGTGGAAACCGCGTTGGAAACAGCGCCAGAATACGCCTGAAATCGCCCCCCCATTGATTTCAATGGGTGGCAGACGCGTTTTTTCCCACAAAAGAAGCGTCATGCCCTTTCTTCGGGCATTTCCGTCTCTGACATCCCATTGACTCCAATGGGAGGCAGAGAAAGCAGTTTTCACTGAGTTTTTTGCCCGCAGCGCTCAACGGCCGAGGCCGAAAAGCACAGCGAAAAAACGTGGCAAATGTTCTGTCGGCAGTTTTGACTATGTGTGTGAACAGGGCCTAAAAGAGCGCCTGCCCACATACTATCTCTACTCTGCTTCTCTACAAAACCCCTGCCAGTTTGCATCTAACCCCTGCCCTCGCTCCTGCCGCTCCCCCGACATCACTCTGAATAGGCAGGGTTCAGACTCCATGACGTATGGGGCCAAGATATTCCTGATGTATGTATGCAGCCCAGTCTGTATGTATGAGCAGTTTAGAGCCAAAAATGGAGGACTAAGAGGAAGGAGTCTTACAGCCTTCAGTACAGGGAGTTTACTAGTAAAGAGTTAACCCCTTTACTGTCCCAGCACACCAGGGATGATATTAACCCCTTCACTGTGCTAGGATACCAGGAATGTTATCCAAAATTGCAGAGAAAATTTAGGTTATTTGGCTGTTTTCCAGAGATATTTTTTTTACAGTCATCATTTATTTTAAATATGAGAAGATGTGTTTATGCTGACATAAAGGGGTTCCCCGTGCTGTTTTTGCAAATGGGCCTTCAGTTACCTGTGTCCGCCAACTCTTGCCTAATCACAGATATTGAGGGAAATAGGGATCAGGCATGCTGGGTTTTCAATATGCATCTGCAAGTGGTGTCTGATAGAGGATTATTCCCTTCATGCCATGCGTGCTTGGTCAAGCCAAGTATAGTGGAGTCAGTAGACGGCAATCTCATGTGTTGGCTTGAGGCTCACATGCTTGTGGAGAAGATCTAGTCAGAACAGCAACTGATTGCTGTGGGCGCTGATATGTATTTTGTCTTGATATGTTCACAATGTCTAGTTCCATTGTTACTTTCCGCAGAAGGTAGCGCACACAGCATCCATTTGCTCCTTTGGACAGCATGGTGGCTCAGCGGTCAGCACTGTTGCTTTGTGGCACTCAGTTGTTACCAACTACAGCCCCCTGATTGTACAAAATATGCAATATGATTTTATAACTAGGTAGAATTGAATTTTAACTTTTATTCTAGTTCAACAAATATATTATTACTAGAATAGAAAACCCGTTACACGGGTTTGCTAGCAAAAGGAATGATGATAAGTATTTGTAAAAATATAAGTGTATATTAAAACCTAATTACCAAAATTTTAAACCTAAGAAAAATGCGGAAGCGTTTACTGAATAATAGATTATTCACCCAGGGTAAAGGACGTCGACCTCCTTCCGTTTGTTACCCTACAATGTAGTAGATGTTACCTGCAGTCCTATGTAATACCTGTAAAGTATCTGCCAGACACAGCTTCTGTGTCGACGCCCGTGGGTAATCAGTCTGCACCTGCTCCTAAGTCTGAGAGAGTGAAACGATCTTCTACCAGTCAGGCTGGGAGGCTGAGGAATGGGAGAGCCTATCACAGCCTGGCCAGACGGAGCTAGCTCCCGCCCTCTGTTTATTTATACCTGCATTTCCTGCTCCTCCTTTGCCTGTGATTCTTTCCTGTTTCCTGGCTCTGCTGCTCCTGCTATTATTATTGACCTTGCTTCATTTTGACCCTGGCTTTACTGACTACGCTCCTGCTCTGCGATTGGTTCCTCGTACACTCCTGGTTTGACTCGGCTCGTTCACTACTCTTGTTGCTCACGGTCTTGCCGTGGTCAACTGCCCCATTTCCCTTAGCTTCTGTGTACCCTTGTCTGTTTGTCTGTCGTGCACTTATTGAGCGTAGGGACCGTCGCCCAGTTGTACGCCGTCGCCTAGGATGGGCCGTTGCAAGTAGGCAGGGACTGAGTGGCAGGTAGATTAGGGCTCACCTGTCTGTCTCCCTACCCCATCATAACATAAGTAGACAGAGGGCGGGAGCTAGCTCCGTCTGGCAAGGCTGTGATAGGCTCTCCCACTCCTCAGCCTCCCAGCCTGACTGGTAGAAGATCGTGTCACTCTCTCAGACTTAGGAGCAGGTGCAGACTTATTACCCACGGGCGTCGACACAGAAGCTGTGTCTGGCAGATCCTTTACAATACCACAGATAACACAGTGATAACTCTCTGAGTACAGATAATGTAGTAGTTATTACCTGCAGTCCTATGTAATACCACAAATAACACAGTGATAACTCTCTGAGTACAGATAATGTAGATGTTACCTGCAGTCCTATGTAATAACACAGATAACACAGTGATAACTCTCTAAGTACAGATAAAGTAGATGTTACCTGCAGTCCTATGTAACACCACAGATAACACAGTGATAACTCTCTGAGTACAGATAATGTAGATGTTACCTGCAGTCCTATGTAACACCACATATAACACAGTGATTACTCTCTGAGTATAGATAATGTAGATGTTACCTGCAGTCCTATGTAATACCACAGATAACACAGTGATAACTCTCTAAGTACAGATAAAGTAGATGTTACCTGCAGTCCTATGTAACACCACAGATAACACAGTGATAACTCTCTTAGTACAGATAATGTAGATGTTACCTGCAGTCCTATGTAACACCCCAGATAACACACACAGTGATAACTCTCTGAGTACAGGTAATGTAGTAGATGCACACACCGAAATATATGCACATACAGATACATATATAGGCACTTAGACACACAAATACACACACACACACACACAAATATACACACACACACACACACACACACAAAGACCCACATACTGAAACTTATACACACACAAACACAGGGACACACAGACAAATAGAGGCACAACCTGCAGACAGACTGAGCACTCACATCTCCCTCCTCACAGGCTTCTTGCAGGTCGGGCTGTGGGCGGAGCTAACTGTACCTCGGACACTGCGTCCTTGCCAAACATATATATGATATTACTAAATATTTTATGATATTACAGTCTTGAGTTTTATATGGGTAGATATAAGATTCATAAACAACCAGGAGACAATACAACACCAAACTTCTGAAATCAATCTTTTTTCTGTATTTCAACTGACTTCCAGATCATTATAGATCAGAGAATTCAAAGACATTTCCGAACTATAATTTGAACCAGCTAATACTTCAGACTACCAAACATATTCAGGAATTACTGTAATGTGAGGTTACCATAGTGTTGATGGATCAAGAACACAAGAATCCATTGTGCTTTGATGATCAGGTTCGTTCTTTAGATACATTTTCTTTACTCTGTGGAACATAATATCTTAAAAAGATAATTCACACAATTGTAAAAATCATTATGTATGATATTAATCTGTGCCACAAGACCATAAAAAAGTATAGGGAAAACGAAAAAAAAAAAAGAAACTCTAGTGCCATATTTAATTTAAAAAAATAAAATATGTATTTGAGTAAGTATACTCATATAATGTCATATTTATAAATCCATGCTAATTGCATTTTACTATGAATTTACAGTATAATGGGTGGCATAGAATCACAAGAACAAAAAAATACACCCCTGAAGTTTTATTATTATTTACTGTGGCGATCTCTCCTATCCAGTGTGTATGATATTGAAGCTCAGTTGCAGCTTATCCTTGAATGGGGCTGAGCTACAATACCAGAAATAGTCCATGGGCAAGACTGGCACTGTGTCTGGTAATACTCTCAGCTGTTAAATACTTTACTTCCCAACTATCCCATTTTTTACAGGATTGTCCCGCGAGACAGACCTCAAAGTAGTGTTTCTGGAGTTAAAAACACCCCTCAAATGGGGATTCAAATGTTGGGATGTACCGTATGTATCTCCTAGAGATATGCCAACTATAGAACCCCTCTAATGTCTTCATAGAAACAAATAAAGACATATGACCAAGGTAATACCTGGTAGATTAGATGCTCTATAGATATAGACATGTGTATATACATGTTTATTCCTCTAGAGTTGGGGATACGGCAGTGCTTAGCAAGAGAACTCAATACTGTGGAAATCGGAATAGGTCACTTGTTTTTGGACAGATGAGATGGTGTCAGGTCGAGAGTCAGTGGCATCAGTTGATTGGATTAGGTGCTAGTGGGAATAGTCGGTGAGGTCAGGATTTAGTAGAGAGTAGTAGCAAGTTAAAAAGCCCATTTCCTTCTTCTTTCTTACATATTTTTATGTTTTTGGAGGAGTGATCATGTTTACTTCAGCAGATAGAGGAGATAAGCCATGGCCAAAAAAAATATGGTAACACTTATCTCGTAGGGAAAACCAATACTCCCAATTCTTGTGTCCTGCAAACATCAAGGGATTGTCGGGTCATGCCGATACATATTTGATTTTTGGGATATTCCATTGAAACCAGCAGGATCTGACAATATTTTTTTTATGCGTTTGACTAACTTAAAGCCACATATATAATAGATTTTTCTTGGTAGACCCTGCTGACATCAACAAGATTTGATGAAAATCTAATGTTTATGAGTATGACCCGACAGTCCTCAAATGTCTCGCATCAATCCTTATTTAATGTGTATGAGCAGCTTAAAGAGGACTTGTTAGCTCTCCTGACTTGTCTGTTTCAGTAAATACTTGTATTCCTCATAAAATTTTAATTTTGGTGCATCTTTTCTCTGCATTGAACTTTGCGTTGTGTTGTTCCTCTGTTATTCCTCCTGAAAATATATGAATAAATTGACAACTGGTTGTTACCATTCCCTTTGTAAATTAGGCATGTATCTACACACTCTGATGCTGTCCAGTCAGTGTTGAAAGATTCAGATTGTAGGAATACACCCTATTGACAGGAAAAATAACAGAGGATTGGCACAATAAAGAGTCCTAAGAGAAGATTTCACAGAATTGTTTTTTATTTAATACAAGCATTTACTAAAACAGACATGTCATGAGAGCTGTCAGGGCCTCTTTAAAGGAGCACAAAACTTAGACTTGAATAGTAAAAGTGAACACAAGATAAACTTGCTCCCACTCTTTGTCTGTCTGTTGGATCTTTTGCATGTTTCTGAAACAAACAGTCTTATAGAAATCCTGCAGAGAACACAGGGGTTAATTTTCTGCTGATCTTTGCCATTTTCGACTAATGAACGGCTGAAGGGTTTAACTTAGAAAAGGCGCTTAACAAAATTTGTGTGTCCTACTGCAGTCAGATAGAGTTTTCTGCTGCAGCCAGTTGTCTTATAGACAGGTACTGGACTGTGAGAAGAAGGCAGGGGGTAGGAGCAGGGGCGTAGCTAAAGGCTCATGGGCCCGGGTGCAAGAATTCAGCTTGGGCCCCCCTACCCCTCCCCAACACCACAATCATCAGACCCCTGCGCGCGCCTATTCCCAGACGCCTTGCCCAACAGCCCCCATAGTATAATGCCCCCACATAGTATAATGCTCCCATAGCTGCCACCACACAGAATAATGCCCCATAACATATAATGCTCCCCATAACAGCCCCATACCGTATAATGCTCCCCATAGCAGCCCCCACAGTATAATGCCCCACATAGCTGCCCCCATACAGTATAGTGCCCCCCATATCAGCCCCCATACAGTATAATGTCCCCCATATCAGCTCCCCATACAGTATAATGCCCCCATATCAGCTCCCCATACAGTATAATGCCCCATATCAGCTCCCCATACAGTATAATGCCTCCCATATGAGCTCCCCATACAGTATAATGCCCCTCCAAATCAGCTCCCCATACAGTAAAATGCCCCCCATATCAGCCCCCCATGCAGTATAATTCCCCCATATCAGCCCCATGCAGGATAATGCCCCCCATACAGTATAACTCCCCCATATCAGCCCCCATGCAGTACAATGCCCCCATATGAGCTCCCTATACAGTATAATGCCCCCATATGAGCTCCCCATACAGTATAATGCCTCCCATATCATCCCCCATACAGTATAATGCCCCTCCATATGAGCTCCCCATACAGTATAATGCCCCTCCATATCGGCTCCCCATACAGTATAATGCCTCCCATATCAGCTCCCCATACAGTATAATGCCTCCCATATCAGCTACCCTTACAGTATATTGCCCCCATATCAGCCCCCATACAGTATAATGCTCCCATATGAGCTTCCCATACAGTATAATGCCCCCATATGAGCTTCCCATACAGTATAATGCCCCCATATGAGCTCCCCATACAGTATAATGCCCCTCCATACCAGCTCCCCATACAGTATAATTCCCCCATATCAGCCCCCATGCAGTATAATGCCCCCCCATCTTATCAGCCCCCCATGCCATATCAGCCTCCCATGCAGTATAATGCCCCCCCCCCCCCGCAATACGCAATATCAGCCTCTCATACAGTATAATGCCCACATATGTGCATAATAGACAAATAGCATAATTACTTACCTATCCCCGTTCCTTCACCTCCTCCGGTGTGTGCTATGAGTGACTTGGCGTAGACAGGTGCGATGTTGTCGCTACATCCCGCCTACCTGCGTCGCACAGGGCACAGTGAATGCTGTGATCAAGGAGATGCCAGCTCCTTGCTCCAGCATTGAATGGAACCGGGACCTCTGTGAGTGACTCGGTGAGTGACTAGCGACCCCCCGGAGGTCTTCACACAAATCCCCAGGGGGAAGCGACCCACAGCGTGTAATGTATCGTGTTGTTTTGTATTGTGCAGTTTGCGGTGGAGAGAGAAGGGGGGGCTGTAATTTAACGTGCCCCCCCTCTCCACCGCAAACAGCACAATACAACACAATACATTACAAGGCAACACAATACATCAGAAGGCAACACAACACAACACAATACATTACAATACAACACAACAAATTACAATACAGACTCTGCAGCTCACCTGGAGTCCTCCGCACCGGCTCTCCCACTGCACTGGCTGGAAGAAGTGTCACGTGACAACACGGTCACATGGTACACTAACCATGTGACCGTAACCAGGAAGTGCCGGCTTCACGGCATAGAAAATTTATTTAACAAGCCTGCTGTATGGCAATGGGGGCCCGTGGGGCCCCCAGGCTTAGGGGCCCGGTCGCAACTGCGACCGCTGCGACCCCTATAGCTTCTCCACTGGGTAGGAGGCTGATCTTCTGGAACACATATATAAGTATTCTTTATGTATGTCTCAGCTTTAATTAAAATATGAGACAATATAGGATGAAATTAAAGTAGGAGATTAAGGGACGAATTAATGGGATCTTTTTTATTTTTCTCAGAATTTTGTATGTTTAGTGTTCCTCTAAAGCTGGTCGTACACATAAGATAGCTGTTGACCAAACAATTGTTCAAACAACAGCTTTCTTCCACAAACTCCCGCATAAACATGCTCGCTCAGCCGTATATGCATGCTTATTTAATATGGGAAACATAGACTGGCTGCCGTTAGACACTTTTAATAGCTGTTTACCTACCTGAAAAACGGCATATACAATAGATTATTGTTAGATGCTGTTAAAATCAGTAAAATCTGCTGACATTAATTTGGTGTGTATGGGTAACTTTAGTCCACAAGCCCTAAATGTATATGGAAAGATTTCTATATTAGAGAATTATTGTCGTTTTTTAAGGTTGAAGCGGACATGTCATAAACACAGTACAGATGTCCACTTTTCAGAAGCATATCTTAAAGCTTCTGGGCACTAATTCAAAATCTATAACAGAGCCCCGCACCTGCCATGTGCCATTTATAATAATGGTGTCCTTGGGCTTCCTCAGGCACCAGAACCTGGGTAGGACTACTAGCGTTGCAGCCCCTATAGCTACGCCCCAGCCACTTTTTATTCAGGTTTCTTGAAATGCACCCTTTACATAAGTGTAATTTATCAAAACTAACACTTGTTTTCCACCAGCTATTTTTGGTGCCAGGTAATATGATCTATAACACTCTGAACATTCCACAATAATGTTAAAGTTCTTTTATCTTTAGCTCAAAAGTGCTATTATACTATACTAATAGCAAATATCAGTTTAAAGCCAGAGGCATTTAACAGTATTTTCTAAAATATGCATATATATTTTTAAGAGGATCTAAAAACAGCAGTGAATCGTTCCAATGCCAAAAAAAACGTGAATCGTAGAAACTCTTCTGTCCCTATGATGTGACTGTCATGGTAATAATGACCTTTCTCATGTAATGTGATACTTGCTTTCAGAGTAAGTTTGAATAAACCCTGCCCTAAGCAGAATTACATGAAAACTCATTTGTTAAGCGGAATTTCTCTTAGGGTAAGATCTCACAAAACCACTGAAGCATTCTGTAAAGTATTACTGGTTTTCTGGTAGTATGGGAAACCAAATTCGACCTTATCAGTTCAACTTGATTGATCAAACTTAACTTGGATTACACCAGGTTTTGTTTTTTCCATAAAAAATCTGTAAATGAAAAAAAATCTATCAACTTTTTTATTTTTTGTAGGAATTTTTTTAATATCAAAGGACACTAGAATAAGTCAATGTTTTTGGATTTTTGCCAGCTGCAATCTACGCAAGAATTTTCTTTTAATTAAACTAATCCCAACGACCACCCTAGTTCTCTTCAAAAAGAAAAAAATTCCATGAGAATAAAAGCTCACATATTGGTCTAGCAAACACAAAGATCTAACAAATTGACATATACATTGGTTATAAGTATAGCATTTAAATATGTGTCTACAATTTGTTACAATAGCCCAGACACACGGCTTCGAGAGTTTTGCCTTCTTGGGCGTCAGTTTGCATGTTGTCTGCACACTTTAATAGGTGTTGATTCTGTTCCAGTGTTTTCATTCATTGTCTTATTAAATATCCATTCATTACACTGGGAAAAGATCCTCATAATTGGAAATGTGAGGCCAATACTAAGGATATAATTCGAGGTTCCATGCGCACCAATGCACCACTTAGGCTAAAATACCTACAATAGAAAAGATTTTTTTTTTAATGCTGAGAACGAAGGGACGTAGACTGACCAATTATAAGCTGTGTTGTCTTTAGATGAAAGAACCTTTTTGTAGTAGTCTTCAATCTCTTGTTTGGCCTGTCAACAGCAATTTGACAAAGAATGCCCCATAGCCTGACCTGTTTTTTCAACATAGTAACCTATATTGTATGCTACTTAAGCTTGGAATATACTAGTCTGCAAGTATGAAGCTTTACACAGTTCTGCTACTCATTTCAAGCAGACGGTTAGAAACTTACCACCAGAATTTTTTTGGTTTTGTCCTAAAGATTTTTTTTTTTTCGTATCTTCTTTAATCTTATTCACTTCACCCCCTACCTCCAGCACACACTTTAGAGGCCAAAGCTCATGATAACTGTTTTGTGGTGAATGGTCAATTGTTATAAAATTCTAATTGGTTCTGGGTCAGTCTCTTTGAAAACGTTGCTGTGCTCTAGTAATTTTGTCAATTAATTCCTAACAATTAACAACTGACAAAACTTCGGATCTTTTCAAAAAATGTTCTGATTTTTACATTAAACTCTTCACCCCCAAGAACCACACTTGGAGATCAACTTTCACATGATCTGTCATTCCTGATCTTTTGAAGCTCGGGATGTAAAATGCCGCATGTGGTTTAAACGTAATGAGATACTGAACTGCTCTTTTTCATATTGTACACACCTGTACAACTTGATAATATTCCTGGGGTTTTTAATATACGTAACATTTTCGGGGAATGGGCCATGTGTCTTTTATTTAGGCCTTCTAAATAATATAGACTAGACCTCAAATACAAAAATGGAAAAACTAAATTTAAATGGTTTATGAAATGTGAAAACCCATCTCAAAATGTTTTTATTAGCCACTATTTATATAGTGCCAGTATATTCCACCCCATTGCGTGCTCAGAATTGTAAAAAGTCAGGTTTTCCTTTAATCCGGGGCAAAGATTCAGTTTGCTGCCCTAGACTTTTATCTGAATGCCCTGCCAAAGGCTAAGTGGTTTACTGGTGTCCACCCACCCCCAGCACCCAGCACTGGAGGAGCATGCCCCGTCAACCTTCCCTTCCTGTATGCCCTTGGCTGGTAATTTCCCAGTCTTTAAATACTGTACAATGTTTTTGCACAATAGGAGTCAGTCACTTACATAAAGAGCCCCAACAGGTTCCATGATTATTTTCTCAGATCCAGAGACAGTATCAGTGGTGGGACCAAGAGCTTCCAAGACACTTCAGAACATTCAATATTTTCTATAGGAAGTTATATTCTTTAAAAAAAAAAAAACTGTCACAATGACCGACCTATTAAATAAGGAAATCTCTGTGTTACCCTAATAGTGTTGTGACCCAATGTGACTCCACAGAACCACAGGGAGTGCATTTTTTTTAAAAATCCCTTTGTTTGACACTTTGGGGGCTGTTTAGTGAATGCAATTGCGTGTATTATTATAATTTTATAAGGTCATTGAAGTATTGCTCTAATTTAAAGTGATATTCTGACCATAGATATTTATGGAGCATCTGTAGAATACATTAGAAATGTCTGTCCAGTTCTGGGACCATCACCTAGCAAGAGAATGATGGTCCCATGACCCTTGTTGTGTCATAGATACATAGTTACATAGTTAGTACGGTTGAAAAAAGACACATGTCCATCGAGTTCAACCAAGGAATGGGAAAAGGGAAGGGAAAAATTTCTGCACATTGAAATAGGAGCTGATATTTTTTCGTCCTAGGAAATTATCCAAGCCTTTTTTAATAGCCATCTACTCTAGCTACT
The DNA here is from genome assembly GCF_050947455.1 of Rhinoderma darwinii. Classification (NCBI taxonomy): domain Eukaryota; kingdom Metazoa; phylum Chordata; class Amphibia; order Anura; family Rhinodermatidae; genus Rhinoderma; species Rhinoderma darwinii. Next base: position 35,925,802 of record NC_134687.1, on the reverse strand, counting down.
GTGACCAGCTCCTGCGGTCGGCTATTCCATAGATTTACAGTTCTCACTCTAAAGCAAAGAAGCAGCAGTGGCTGAGAAATTAGGAAGAACATATATAGGATAAAGCAGGCTGAGTATGCCCGTTACTCTCTCTCTATTAGAGTCTATGGGAGTTACGTAACAGGTGAGCTACTGCATTTGGCTGTTTCCATAACTTGCATAGACTTTTATGGAGAGTGCAGTGGGCATGCTTGACCTATATTATTCTCCTCTCTTTCTGAGCACGTCGGTTGTTTCACTTGACAAACAGTGCCTTCTGAAAGTATTCACCCCCTTGGTTTTTCTCCTGTTTTGTTGCATAACACTCGCAATTAAAATTAATTTTAACCACTTAAAGACACAACCTGTTTTGGCCTTGTGGACACAGCTGATTTTTTTTTAGATCTGCCAAGTGTTAATTTATGTGGTAATAACTTTGGAACTTTATTTTTCCAAGAGATTCTGAGATTTTTCTTGTGACACATTGTACTTTATGTTAATGGTAAAATTTGGTTGATACAGTCAGTGTTTATTTGTGAAAAACACCAACTATTTTAGAAAATGTGCAAAAATTAGCATTTTCCTAAATTTAAATGTATCTGCATGTAAGACAGATAGTAATATCACACAAAATAGTTACTAGTTAACATTTGCCATATGTCGACTTTATGTTTGCATCATTTTTTGAACATCCTTTTATTTTTTTAGGATGTTACAAGGCTTAGAACGTTAGCTGCAATTTTTCACATTTTCAAGAAAATTTCCAAAACCTATTTTTTATGGACCAGTTCACTCCTGAAGTGAATTTGAGGGGCCTACATATTAGAACGCCCTACAAATCACCCAATTTTAAAAATGGCACCCTGTCAAAATATTCAAAACAGCATTTAGAAGGTTTCTTAACCCTTTAGACATTTCACAGGAATTAAAGAAAAGTAGAGGTGAAATTTGCAAATTTTATTTTTTTACCAAATCGTATTTGTAATAATTTTTGTTCTAACACAGAAGGTTTTACCAGAGATATTAAACTCAATATTTATTGCCCAGATTCTGCAGTTTTTAGAAATTTCACACATGTGGCCCTAGTGTGCTAATGGACTGAAACACAGGCCTCAGAAGCAAAGGAGCAGCTAATGGATTTTGGGGACTCCTTTTTATTACAATATATTTTAGGCACAATGTCAGGTTTGAAGAGGTCTTGTGGTGCCAAAACAGTGTAAACCCCCCAAAAATGCCCAAATTTGGGAAACTACACCAAGTAATTTTTCTAGGGGTATAGTGAGCATTTTGATCCAACAGATTTTTTTGTTACATTTATTGGAATTAGTCTGTGAAAATAAAAATCTAATTTTTTGCTGAAAAAACATAGAAATTTTACATTTTTACAAGGAATAAAGGAGAAAAAGCACCTCTACATTTGTAAAGCAATTTTTCCCAATTACGGTTATAGCCCACATGTGGTAATTAACTGCTGTTTGGATCCACGGCAGGGCTCAGAATGGAAGAAGCGCCATTTGGATTTTAGAGCGCAGATTTTGCTGGAATGGTTTTCGGTGCCATGTCGCATTTGCAATGCCCTTGAGGGACCAAAATAGTGGAAACCCCGCAAAAGTGACCCCACTTTGGAAACTATACCCCTCAAGGAATTTATTTAGGGGTATAGTGAGCATTTTGACCCCACAGTTTTTTTTTTGCTGAATTTATTGGAATTGGGCCGTGAAAATGAAATTCTACATTTTTCAGAAAAAGGAAAGGGAAGAAGCGCCAGTTGGCTTTCGGAGCACAGATATTGCTGGATTGGTTTTTGGAATAAGGAATACTTATGAACATTACAGTTCTCAGTTTTTTTCTTAATTGTTGTTTGTGTCACAGTAAAATATATTTTGCCATTTCAAAGTGGTAAGAATGTTGTGTAAATCAAATGGTACAAGCCCCCAAAAAAATCAATTTTAATTCAGGTTTGTACTGCAACAACGCAGGAAAAACATCAAGAGGGTGAATACTTTCACAAGGCACTGTGACTGGGGTCACGGGACCCCTGTTCTCCATATACATAAACTTTCCAGAAGTCCACACCTATCAGATATTTATTACACAACCTATAGATAGATAAACTTTTAAATATAAATATCTATGGTTGGTTAAAGAAAATCTTTCACCTGCCCATACATGTGCAGCTGAGTGCAGCATGTAATAGGGAGGGCTGCATAAACCCTCAAATATACAACTCAGCTCTCTACTCACTGAAATATCTCAACAATGAGATGAACAACCGGAGCAGGTAAAAAATAAGTAAAATCCTCAACACCACAAGAAACAGAGAGAAATTGATAGTTGTTTACCGCTCAGACGGTTGTAGATGTAAAGTCTGAAGTGTCCATCATGGGTTTGACTTTCCCCCAGCTAGCATGCAGAAAGAACGATCCAAATTTCAACCGGTGTGTGTATCTCGGTGGTACTTGTGATTCCACACAGAAATGCAACTGCTTGCTGTGTATATCCTCGTACTTGAAGATCTAAATCTCCAGCAAGGGAGAAAAAGGAGATGGTGCACTACCTTTGGGAAACTACAAATTCCTCGAGTTTATTCCATACTTACAAAAACAAATATAGATAAAAGCATAAGATAAGCTCTTGTAACACGCCAAATAATGCAACCCGACCCTGGGTTTCACCCTTCCGGCCTCCTCTGTGACATCCCAGAAACTCTTGATGGACACTTCAGACGACTTTACAGCCACAACCGTCTGAGCGGTAAAAAAACCTATCAATTTGTCGCTGTACAAACCCTGTCTCACTATAAAAAATATTCCTATCTTCCTACGTTATTTAGATATCAGTGCCGTTATATTTGGCACCCGATATTTAATTAACCCCTTGACCTGTCATTGGGGCGTGTAATTGTCAAGGGGCCGTGTAACATCGCTGTGACACTGTCCAATCAGCTCCGGACAGTGCCACAGCAAGAGCTGGAGAGAGGAGAGCGAGAACGTGTGCGTGGGCGCACGCATGTGCAGCTCCACCGCCACCACGGAACAGAAGAGAAGAAGTAGAATGTGAATTCTTCTTCTTCTGTTCCATGGCGGCGGGAGTATCTTTGGCAGCGGCATCGGAGCGGTGCATGCGTGCAGGCGCGCGCGTGTACTTTCTCACTCACTCTTCAGCTCTCTCGGCAGACAAGCTGCGCAAGACTGTGTGAGTGAGATCACAAAGTCTTGCGTCTTGCTGTACTTGTCTGCCAAGAGCTGAACAGTGAGTGAGAGCGTGCACGTACGGCTGCACGCAAGCGCTCATTGCTTTGATGCTGCTGCTGAAGATACTACCGCAGCCATGGAACAGAAGAAGAAGAATTCACATTCTTCTTCTCCACTTCTGTTCTGTGGTGGCTGTGGAGCTACGCGTGCGTGCCCATGCTCTCTCCAGCTCTTGCTGTGGCTCTTCCGTAGATGATTGGACAGTGTCACAGCGATGTTACACGCTCCCTTACTAATTAAACACCCCATTGTCACAGCGATGTTACACGCTCCCTTGCCAATTAAACACCCCATTGACAGTTCAAGGGGTTATTTAAATATCCAGCACCAATATCTAAATAACGGAGAAAGATAGGAAAAATGTATAGTGAGACAGGGTTTGTACAGCCCTGCCTATTACATGCCGCACTCTGTGAAATTAGCCAGTGTAGGTTCAGGTTCACAAACCGTACTGGTATTGCAATCATCAATCTGTGAATGAATTCCATGTAGGGAAAAATGTAAAAGATAACTTTGTACTTCTCTTGGGAACCAACATTTCTTAACACAAATTAAAGATTTATTCTTCCTTCTGGGCACAGGTGGTTTTTCATATTGATGACCTATCCACAGGATAGGTCATCAGTATAAGATCGGTGGGGCTAAGACACCCGGACATTGCACTCTTCAGCTGTTCCGGCTACCTCCGGGCACCGGATGTTATGCAGTGGCCGATGTCAGAAGCAGATAGCCTCGTACACTGTATAGCTGTGGTGCTGCAGTACTGCAACTCTGCTCCTATTTGCTTGAACAGGAGCAGAGCTGCAGTACTACAGCATGGCTGCTATATTGTGACCGGAGCCATCTGCTTCTAGCACAGACATCCAGTGCCCGGAGGCATTCGGAATAGCATATATTTGCGGGGTCTGGGCATCGAACTCCACTGATTATATACTGATGATCTATCCTGTAGATAGGTCATTATTATTTAAAAAAAAACACCCTGTGCCCGGACAACCCCTTTAAATTAAAGCCCACTAAAGTTGATAAAATGTTAGAAACTAACTTATAATATAATGTGTTAATATTTATCTGTAGGGAATCCATCTCAATGTCAATGTGATGCTCATACAGCAATATTTATTTGAATATTAAATATAATTTGCAGGATTTAAGCAAACCTGTAGCGCTTGTAAACAATGGATTTTTTATATGTAGAGGCCAATCTTTGGCTGACTGCCTTAAATGTAGCCTGCAGCCAGTCACATCATTAGAGTGTTTACAAAATAAAGGTTAACCGACCAAACTGTAAACTTCAGTAGAAGAGAAACAAGTGTAAGGAAAACCACTGCATAGACAACGTCCTTCCTTAAACTGCTATTGGGTTCTAAATTACTGCAACCCAATGAAGTAAGCAAGCATATGAAATTCACATTTCAACAGGCTTGACCATCTCATCATAGCCATATTATGTTTGATCGTCAGTTAGAGGAAGTCAAAGGAAAGCGATGATTTGTGAAATGGATTTAGAGATTATTGCTCAGAATGAAAGAATGTATCAGACATAATATTTCTAAACCCATAGCTAAAATGGATTGGCTGACGAAGACAACTGCTCCTTAAAAGAGAGCCACCCCAGGGATCAGCTTATCGCTGCAAAGCCGACTCCTATTACCGTCAGAAATTAGGTGATATGGACAAAGATTGTCTTTATGGGACCGATAGATTTAAAGGGGTTTTCCCATTATAGGACAGTATGGCATTTTGCTAGGATATTCCATCACTTTTTTGTTTAAGGATTCTATCATGACTGGGTCTGTTCCACATAGCAAATGTGGTGCCAATATTTAAAAAGGGGTCAAAAAGTAACCATAGGCCTGTAAGCTTAACCTCCATTGTGGGTAAAATATTTGAGGGTTTTCTAAGAGATGCTATTCTCCAGTATCTTAATACAAATAAACTGTTAACGCAGCATCAGCATGGGCTTATGAGGGATCGGTCCTGTCAAACCAATTTGATCAGTTTCTATGAGGAGTTGAGTTCTAGACTGGACCTGGGTAAGGCTGTGTATGTGGTGTATCTAGACTTTTCAAAGGCGTTTGATACTGTGCCGAATAAATGGCTGGTATATAAAATAAAAATGCTGGGACTGAGGGAAAATATGGGTAATTGGGTCAACAACTGGCTCAGTGATAGAAAACAGAGAGTGGTTATTAATGGTACATCCTCAGATTGGGTCACAGTTACTAGTGGGGTTCCACAGGGGTCCCAGTATTGAGCCCTCTTTTGTTTAATATGTTTGTAAATTACCTTATACAGAGTTTACAGAGTATAATTTCAGTATTTGCAGATGATACTAAGCTCTGTAAAGTAATCAACACAGAGGAGGATAATGTAATACTACAGAGGGAATTGGGAAATCTGGATGTTTGGGCAGAGAAATGGCAAATTAAGTTTAATGGGGATAAATGTAAGGTTATGCACTTGGGCCGAGGAAACAGATTTTACAATTCTTCATTAAATGGTAAAACACTGGGTAAAACTGCTACTGAAAAAGATTTGGGATATTGGTGGACAGTACATTTACCCTTAGCAACCAGTGCCAGATAGCTGCTGCCACGGAAAATAAAATCATGGGATGCATCAAAAGAAGCATAGATGCTCATGACAAGAACATCATTTTGCCAATATACAAATCACTAGTCAGACCACACATGGAATATCGTGTACAATTTTGGGCACCTGTGTATAAGAAGGACATGGCTGAACTAGAATGGGTCCACAGAAGGTCGGCCAAGGTAATTAAGAGAATGGGCAGATTACAGTACCAAAAAGGTTATCAAACTTGGGGCTATTCCGTTTAGAAAAAAAACCGCTTAGGAGCAATCTAATTACAATGTACAAATATACAGGATGGGCCATTTATAGGGATACACCTAAGTAAAATGGGAATGGTTGGTGATATTAACTTCCTGTTTGTGGCACATTAGTATATGGGAGGGGGGAAACTTTTCAAGCTGGGTGTTGACCATGGCGGCCATTTTGAAGTCGGCCATTTTGTATCCAACTTTAGTTTTTTCAATGGGAAGAGGGTCATGTGACACATCAAACTTTTCGAGAATTTCACAAGAAAAACAATGGTGTGCTTGGTTTTAATGTTACTTTATTCTTTCATGAGTTATTTACAAGCTTCTCTTTGTTTACAGTCATTGACATGTCGCAGAGGTTAACACATGAGGAGCGGATAGAAATTGTGTTGATGTCTGGTGAACGCAGTACCCGGGTCATTGCAGCAGATTTCAATGCATGACACCCTACGAGACCACCCACCTCCCATGCTACAGTTTGCAAACTGCTTGCCAAGTTTCGTGAAACTGGTTCAGTGTTGGATTTGCCCAAATGTGGACGCATAAAAACTGTCACTACTGAAGAAACATCAGTGGCTGTCCTAGCTTTATTCAGCAAGAGCCCACAGCGTAGCACTCGCCGCATGTCACTGGAGAGTGTCTATGCTGTGAAGATACGAGATGTGCAGCAACTGAAACTACGGATACTGGAAGCCTGTGCTAGCATTTCTTCTGCGGTGTTGCTATCAGTGTGTGAAGAGTGGGAGAAGAGGGTTGCATTGACAATCCAACACAATGGGCAGCACTTTGAACACATTTTATAAGTGGTCAGAAACTTGTAAATAACTCATGAAAGAATAAAGTAACGTTAAAACTAAGCACATCATTGTCTTTCTTGTGAAATTCTCGATAAGTTTGATGTGTCACATGACCCTCTTCCCATTGAAAAAACTAAAGTTGGATACAAAATGGCCGACTTCAAAATGGCCACCATGGTCAACACCCAGCTTGAAAAGTTTCCCCCCTCCCATATACTAATGTGCCACAAACAGGAAGTTAATATCACCAACCATTCCCATTTTATTTAGGTGTATCCATATAAATGGCCCACCCTGTATAATTGGACAGTACAGAGATCTTTCCAATGATCTTTTTACACCTATGCCTGTAACAAGGACAAGGGGGCATTTTCTATGTCTAGAGGAAAAAATGTTTCACCATCATCACAGACAGGGATTCTTTACTGTGAGAGCAGTGAGACTATGGAACTCACTGACACAGGATGTTGTGGTGGTTGATTCTTTGAACAAGTTCAGGAAGGGCCGTTCTTGAAAAATATAAGATTACAGGTTATGAGTTCGAGATTCTGGAGATGGGACGTTGATCCAGGATTTATTTTGATTGCCATATTTGGAGTCAGGGAGGAATTTTTACCCTAATGAGGCAATGGCATAAACCTCAAAGGGGCTTTACCTCCTTCTAGATTAACATGGTAGGATTATAGGTTGGACTTGGTGGACCTTTGTCATTTTTCGACCTTATCAACTATGTAACTATGTAACTTCCTAATCAGTGGGGGTCTAGCTGCCAAGACCCTTACTGAGCCTTGAGGCCCTATTACACCGGACAATTTTGGCCGTGCAACGTGCACCGATCAATGAGACAGCTCGTTGATCGGCGCACGTTTGCTCCTGTCGCAAGGAGTTATGTATGGGGACGAGTGGTCGTTACTCCGATCGCTCGTCCCCATACATTATTATCATGTCAGCAGCGCGTCTCCTTCTTTACACAGGAAGATGTGCTGCCGATAACAATAATAGTTTTTTAAAACGATACGATCAGCAGATGAACGAGCGTTTTCTTTGCTAATTAATTATGCTGATCGCTGCCCTGTTTACATAGGGCAATAATCGGCAACAAGCGTTCTATGAGCGCTTGTCTGTCCGACAATTGCCCAGTGTAAAAGGGCCTTTAGAATGACGTGGCCGCAGCACTCGTTACATCCTTCACTAATTCTCCCTGAATAGCGGTGCTCTGAGCCACCCATTGCGCAGGGATCTATAATACAGCTTCTTTCACTTGAATGGAGCTGTGTTGTAGTTCCCCGTACGGCGGGGTTCCGGGACAGATACGGTGAAGGAGAACAACCAAAGAGAAATCTGTCCCTTTTTTGAGGAAGCTTGAGTGTCCCAAAGGTCAAACCCCCACAGATAAGAATGTTATGGCAGCACCTTTAGCGATATGCCATCACAATTTAGGATGGGACTACCCCTTTAGGATGACTATATTTTGACCACATTTACCAACTTGTCAAATAATGATCTGACCAAACACTGTATTGGCGCATTTTGAATGAGTAGAGAAAAGACACTTTTTCAGAACCTTCATCTATAAGTCATAGAGGAGAGGCGCTACAAAGAGCATCTCGCACCCTGGAGGACCTAGTACATCCATGCATTTTATGGATAGTACATTGATTTCAATGGGAACAATGTAATGTTACAGACACCTATGGTGGCGCGGCAGGAAGGTTGAACACTTGTTACCAGTTCCCCCACAAATCACAACTGATAGCCAGGGGTCCCGTCCCAACAGAGGGACAACCAGAGACAAGCTGAGCATCAGGGTACCCTTATAACAAAACAAGTTTGTTTTGGAATATTTTTTTAAAAAAGGGGGTTTTTGACAAGTTCCATTACAAGACCGACTGGGTGGCATTAAAGGGGTTTTCCCATGAAGGACATTTATGACATATTCACAGGATATGTTATAAATGTCAGATAGATGCAGGTCCCACCTCTGGGACCCATACCTATCTCTAGAACAGGACCGACTAATCCCCGTTCTGGCTTTTTGTGCTCATACTGACTCCCGGACACTTCCTGATTACATGGTTGGGACATGGTCGGGAGTTACGGAAACAGCGTAACTTTCTGAGCTACGCTGTTTCTGTAACTCCCATAGTAGTGACTGGCAGTTACGGAAGCAACGTATGCGAATGTGAGCTATGCTGTTTTCGTAACTACTATTCAGTTCTATGGGAGTTACGGAAACAGCGTAGCTCAGCGAGTTACGCTGTTTCTGTAACTCCCACCAAGTCATTCTAAATTATAAACTTAAATATTCTGTTGTATAAAGCGTGAAAGGGTTTGTATGAGAAGAGAAAAACAAATCTTTTTTTTTTCTTCCAGAAACAGCGCCACTCTTGTCCATGAGCTGTGCCTGCTATTGAAGCTCAGCCTCATTTAATATAAACCAGACAAAGCCCACGGAGATGTTCTGAAAGCAGACTCTTAATTTTTATACTCTCATACAATTATTTTCCTAAACTTTTCTGTTTACTGTTATTGTTTCTTATGTGTCAAGAAATTTGTACCAATTTGTGTGAGATAAAATTTTGATTCCAATTGTCAAAATTGCTTTCTTGAAAACAATGGATTGTTTGAGGTAAAGGCAGGTAAGGCATGTGGAAGAAATAAAAGGTTCAGTTTACTTCATTTGGTAAATTTGTCAAAAATGTTTGAGTCTTTTTTCTCTGCAGAGGGTCATTGGTGGAATCTGGTACCAATAAACAAGCAATTTCCAATAACAAACAATATGGAGGGAATTTAAGAACTTTTTTTACACCAGATTTCTAGCATAGAAAAGTCAAAAATTGCTCAAAAGTTAAAAAACTACAATTGTTCGTTTTTAAACTTAAATTGTGTTGTAATAAAAGAGTATGTCCACTTTTGCAACAATTTTTATTGCTCCAATGCATCTAAAATAAAATAAAAATTAAGAGACTTTGCAAATAGTTTTGATCAAAAATAATGTAAAAATATCCTACCATTTTGGGTATACAGATCCTGTGCAGACCTATGTGTCACCATGGTTACAGATTACAAATAAACCCTGTTTGTAGTCTGTTCCTGCAGTCATGTGTTACTCCCTTTCTTCGTCTCCCTCTTCGGTTAGCAAGAAGAAGAGGCAGATTGAAGGTATCACATGGCTGCATATGGCATTCAGGGTTTATTTATAGTCTGTAACCATAGAAACACATAGTTCTGCTTAAGAGCTTTATACACAAAACGATCAAAATTGGCCTGGGATATTTACAAAGTTGCTTTAGATTTAGTTTTTTATACATTGGAACAATAAAAAGAGTAATTGCAAAAGTATACAGATCCATCCATTAAATGGTTTGAATAAGCGACATGACAAAGGGTTTACTTCAAGTATTTTATGAATGCAGTCATTTTATGTGAGCAGATAAGCAGTAAATAGAAGGTTATTGAAGGATAATTGATCGCTACAAAAATAGAAATATGTGTATGTGTACATTGTATTCCTTGAATATAAGGAATGACAGAACATTATGACATACTCTTATTTAAAATGTAAAATTTTGATTTATAAAATATATATCCATATGATATTAAAATTATTAAATATATTCCCAAATGCTTTACTTTCATGACTCTACATTTGTTAATGTTTGTGGCAATGCTCTGCATTCAGATGTATTCCATCCATACTGTGTGGGGGAAGAGAAATGACAACCAAACTTAACACCAAGAAAGTCATATCTGGCAGGGACTCTGTGGGGAGAGAAAGATTGACCCAATCAGCAGCAGCCAGGAGAAGCGCAGGCCCTGCGGCCTATTAGAGGACTATGGGGGAACTCCATAACTCGGAATTTATAGCTCTTCCCAGTAGTCAGGGGTTGCAGAGGTACAATCCAGGAATTGTTCACTCAAAGCTTTTGCATTGATACAACCCTAAAAATAAAATTGGATTCCAAGAGCAATTTTACAACCAAATTTGTAAAATGTTGCAAATAACTTTTTGATTTTTCTTTTTCGGTTTCTTTCCATTTAAAGGGAAAGACTATCTGTAAATCAGTGACACCTGAAAGTGACAGACATCTGTAAAGCAACATGCAATGGTATAGGTCTGAATTCTTTTCTTTCTCTCATCTCTCATATAGTTTCGAAATGTGAACCAGCTCTGCATTACTCAAATACCATAGGTTAAAAGTCATCTTCTGTAGCAAAGTGTGAGAGTGAGATGCTAATCTCTGATTAGAAAGATCTGTTAGGCAATAGTCATCAACACTGAGAAAAGTTTCTCTTCACTAGCAAGATCCTCTGTTCTCACATCCTTTGTGCGTCTTGTTAACGTGAACTGTCCAGCTTCTTCCTATGTGTCTAAACTTATGGGAAGTTGTTAACAGTATTGAAAACAGAAGTAACATCCTACAACTTTAAGACACTTAATAGCCCCTTATTATAGGAATGATTACACATTAAACTAATGCATGTTCTAAACATCACACGTTCTTCAAGGGAATATCTGTATTTGATAAACATCTGTGACTCATAAGCATAAAAATGCACTGGCTGAAAATAGAAAAATAAGAAACATGTGTGAGCGACACATCAAGATTAAAACTGTATGAAAAAAAGGCAAAAGTACAAATGTTAGTAATAAATTTTACAGCCTGTACAAAGTCTAGTAAATTTGTTGTTAATATTCAGTAATAATGGTGCTTGTTGTAGCTGTTTTATCAGTAAAATTAAAGGAGCAAATAACTAGCAGACACAAGTGTTCAAATATTAGAGGAATTGTAAACCCAATTGTTACTTACCTCACCGATGCTCCTAACAGATGGGTCAGCCACGTCGCATTGCCATTTCAACCGAAGATCATTGATGATGTCACTAGGGCGAGAGCTTTTCTCACTGCCTCAGTGTCTTTATGTCTTTATGCATTGTGTCTTCTTCTAGCCCTGGTTATTGATATTCCAGGTTCTTTAACCCCTTAAAGGCAATGTGTTGCCAGAAAAACATGTTTGTTTTTTTTAAATTAAACATTTAGTGTGTAGGTGATTAAACATTGTTCAAATTTTTTTTATTTTTTTCACGAGTCAGGAAATATTATAAATTAATTCTAATTTATAATATTTCCCATTGCTGGTCACTAGATGGAGCTATTCCCAAAATTGCAGCATTGCATGTGGTAAAGCAACCACATTGCTTTATGCTGCAAAATTGGGTAAAAAGCCCTCGCTCTAGTGAGCTCTCAGCATCCCCCCCCTCCTTTATCCTGGCTAGTGCCGGGATAAACGAGGGGTTTGAACGGTCTAACCTCCTACACTGTGTGTCGCCATTTTTTGAGCTAACACACAGTGTAGTAAGTTTACATACAGTAGTAAACGTACACAAACACGAACATACATATAAATCTCTTACCTGCTCCTGCCGCCGCGGCTCCCTCCGGCCCGTCCGCTCCGTCTGCTGCCGCTGGTCCAAGTGCACAAGTCCGGAAGCCGCGACCGGAAGTAGTAATCTTACTGTCCGGGCGCGACTTCCGGTCCACACGAAAATGGCGCCGGACGGCGCGCATTTCAAATTGGACTGTGTGGGAGCGGCGCATGCGCAGTTCCCACACAGACGGCGTACATTGAAGTGGATGGGACGGGAGCCGTTCGCAGTCCCTATGGGACTGTGGCTGCCGTATTCCATGTCTGTATGTGTCGTTAATCGACACATACAGAAATGGAAAAAAAAATGGCAGCCCCCATAGGGAAGAAAAAGTGTAAAAATAAGAAAAAGTAAAACACAAACACACAAATAAATATAAACATTTTTAATAAAGCACTAACATCGTTAACATATTAAAAAAAAAATTGTGATGACACTGTTCCTTTAAGGACACAGCCTGTTTTCGCCTTATGGACCTGGCCATTTTTTTCAAAGCTGACATGTGTCACTTTATGGGGTAATAACTCCGGAATACTTTCACCTATCCAAGCGATTCTGAGACTGTTTTCTCGTGACACATTGGACTGTAAGTTATTGGTAAAATTTGGTCGATATATTCAGTGTTTATTTGTAAAAAAAAACAGCAAAATTTAGAGAAAATGTGTGAAAATTTGCATTTTTCTAAATTTAAATGTATCTGCTTGTAAGACAGATAGTAATACCACACAAAATAGTTACTAGTTCCCATGTCCCATATGTCTACTTTATGTTGGCGTTGTTTTTTTGAAATTCTTTTCTTTTTTAAGGATGTTACAAGGCTTAGAACTTTAGCAGCAATTCCAAAAAGATTTAAAAATGCAATTTTTTTAGGGACAAGTTTTTGAGGGCCTTATATATTAGAAGCCCCCCATAAATCACCCCATTTAAAAAAACCTAACCCCTCAAAGTATTAAAAACAGCTTTTAGAAAGTTTCTTAACCCTTTAGGTGCTTCACAGGAATTACAGCAAAGTTGAGGTGAAATTTACAAATTTAATTTTTTTTGCAGAGAATCAGTTGTAATCCATTTTTTTCTGTAACACAGAAGGTTTTACCAGAGAAACGTTACTCAATATTTATTGCCCAGGTTCTGCAGTTTTTAGAAATATCTCACATGTGGCCCTAGAGTGGTAATGGACTGAAATACCGGCCTCAGAAGCAAAGGAGCACCTAGTGGATTTACGGGCCTCCTTTTTATTACAATATATTTTAGGCATCATGTCAGGTTTGAAGAGGTCTTGTGATGCCAAAACAGTGGAAACCCCCAACAAGTGACCCAATTTAGGAAGCTACACCCCTCAGGGGAATTATCTAGGGGTATAGTGAGTATTTGGACATCAGGTTTTTTGCAGAAATTATTGGAAGTAGGCCGTGAAAATGAAAATCGAAATTTTTTTCAATAAAATGTAGGTTTAGCTAAAAAAAAATAATTTCCACGAGAACTAAAGCAGAAAATGCCCCACAACATTTGTAGAGCAGTTTCTCCTGAGTAAAACAATACCCCACATGTGGTAAGAAATGGTTGTTTGCACACATGGCAGGGCTCAGAAGGGAAAGAGCGCCATTTGACTTTTGGAGCTCAAAGTTAGCTCGAATGGTTTGCAGAGGCCATGTCGAATTTGCAAAGCCCCTGAGGGGACAAAACAGTGAAAACTCCAGAAAAGTGACCCCATTTAGGAAACTACACCCTCAATGAACTTATCTAAGTGTATAGTTAGCATTTTGACCCCACAGGTTTTTTGCAGAAATTAGTGGAAGTAGGCCGTGAAAATGAAAATCTATATTTTTTTCAATAAAATGTAGGTTTAGCTAATTTTTTTTCATTTCCACGAGAACTAAAGCAGAAAAAGCACCACAACATTTGTAGAACAGTTACTCCTGAGTAAAACAATACCCCAGGTGTGGTAATAACCAGCTGTTTGGACACACGGCAGGGCTCAGAAGGGAAAGAGCGCCATTTGACTTTTGGAGCTCAAATTTAGCTGGAATGTTTGCAGAGGCCATGTCGCATTTGCAAAGCCCCTGAGGGGACAAAACAGTGGAAACCCCCCAAAAGTGAACCCATTCAGGAAACTACACTCCTCAAGGAACTTATCTAAGTGTATAGTTAGCATTTTGACCCCACAGGTTTTTTGCAGAAATTATTGGAAGTAGGCCGTGAAAATGAAAATCTACATTTTTTTCAATAAAATGTAGGTTTAGCTAATTTTATTTTTCATTTCAACGAGAACTAAAGCAGAAAAAGCACCACAATATTTGTAGAGCAGTTTCTCCTGAGTAAAACAATACCCCATATGTGGTCATAAACGTCTGTTTGGACACACGGCAGGGCTCGGAAGGGAAGAAGTGCTATTTGGCATTAAGATTTTGCTGGATTGGTTTGTGGAGGCAATGTCGCCTTTGCAAAGCCCCTGAGGGACCAAAACAGTGGGAACACTCCAAAAGTGATCCCATTTAGGAAACTACACCCCTCAAGGAACATATCTAAGGGTATAGTTAGCATTTTGACTCCACAAGTTTTTCGCAGAAATTATTGGAAGTAGGCCGTGAAAATGAAAATCTACATTTTTTTCAATAAAATGTAGGTTTAGCTATTTTTTTTTCTTTTCCGCAAGAACTAAAGCAGAAAAAGCGCCCCAACATTTGTAGATCAGTTTCTCCTGAGTAAATAAATACCCCAGATGTGGTAATAATCTGCTGTTTTGACCCACGGCAGGGCTCAGAAGGGAAGGAGCACCATTTGGCTTTTGGAGCTCAAATTTAGCTGGAATGGTTTTCGAGTGCCATGTCACATTTGCAAAGGCCCTGACGAGACAAAACAGTGTAAAACCACCCAAAAGTGACCCCATTTGGGAAACTACACCCCTGAAGGAATTTGTCGAGGGGTATAGTGAGCATTTTGACCCCACAGTTTTTTTGCTGAATTTAGTGGAATTATGCTGTGAAATTAAAAATTACTTTTCTTCTGATAAAACGTGGACATTTTCAATTTTTACAAGAAATAAAGGAGAAAAAGCACCCCAACATTTGAAAAGCAATTTCTCCCGATTACGGCAATACCCCATATGGGGTCATAAACTGCTGTTTGGACACACGGCAGGGGTCAGAAAGGCAGGAGCGCTATTTGGCATGCAGATTTTGCTTGCTTGGTTTTTGGGTGCCATGTTGCATTTGCAAAACCCTAAAGGTACCAAAGTACAGTGGTAGCCCCCAAGAAGTGACCCCATTTTAGAAACTACTCCTCTCAAGGCATTTATCATTTGCCTGGACATATGACAGGGCTCAGAAGTGAAGAGCACCATGCGCATTTGAGGTCTATTTCTGTGATTTTCACACCATTGGCCCACATTTGCAGGACTCTGAGGTCAAATAGTAAAACAAACCCCCAAGTAGTGAACCCTATTTTGGAAACTAAACCCCTTAAGACATATTAAGGGGTGTAGTGAGCATTTTGACCCCACAGGTTGTTTTTCATAAGAAATTAATGCGCAGCGGACGGTGCAAAGTGAAAACTGCAATTTTCCACTGATATGCCATTTTAGCACACAATATGTTGTGCCCAGTTTGTGCCACTGCAGACATATACCTCATAAAATTTTAAGCGTGTTCTCCCGGGTATGGCGATGCTATATATTTGGACGTAAACTGCTGTTTGGGCACGCTGTAGGGCTCATAAGAGAGGGAGCGCCATTTGGCTATCGGCGTGCAGATTATGTTTGGTAGTCGTTCTGCTTGGGGTATTGCTGATACTTCATTTTGTAATGTCGGGGTATATCTAGTCTTAGCGAAGAACATCAGGGTATAATAAGAGGGTATAATAATGTGGTAAATAAATAATAATCCGCAGTTATGTGGCTGGTGTTGCACTGATAAATGGTGCCCAATCTTATCCGATTTTGGAACACTGCACATTTTGCATCGCCTTATTCTGAGAGCTAGAACTTCTTTATTTTTTCTCCACCGGAGCTGTGTGAGGGTTTATTTGTTGCAGGACAATCTGTACTTTTTATTGGTACCATTTTGGGGTACATGCGATTGTTTGATCACTTTTTATTCCATTTTTTGGCAAGCAAGGTGACCAAAAACCAGCAATTCTGTTTTGTATTTCTTTTTTTACGGCGTTCACCGTGGGCTATAAATTACCATATTACTTTATTCTGCGGGTCGATACGATTACGACGATACCATATGTATATAGGTTTTTATTATGTTTTGCAGCGTTTAAGCAATAAAATCATTTTTTAAAAAAAAATCTTTATTTCTTGTGTCATATTCTGAGAGCCATAACTTTTTTATTTTTCAATCAAAAAAGCTGTGGGAGGGCTTGTTTTTTTTTGCGGGACTAGATGTAGTTTTTATTGGTACCATTTTGGGGTACATGCGTCTTTTTGATCACATTTTATTCCATGTTTTGGGAGGGGTGGTGATAAAAAAAAATTATTCTGGCATGCTTATTTACTTAACTTTTTGCGGTGTTCACCGTGTGGGAAAATAACATTACAGTTTTATAGTTGGGGTCGTTACGGACGCGGCGATACCAAATATGTGTACCTTTTTTTAATGTGTTCATTTTTTCCTATAATAAAAGACTTATTATAGGAAAAAAGGCAATGTTTGTTTTTATTAACTTTAAACTTTTATTTTTACACTTCTATTAAACTTTTTTTTGTCCCACTTGGGGACTTGAGGTCCTGCACCTCTGATCTTTACTCTAATGCATTGCACTACCAACGTAGTGCAATGCATTAGAGCTGTCAGTCATTCGCTGACAACAAGCCTATTAGGTCCCATCTGTGGGCGGGGCCTAATAGGCTATCATACGTGGCAGACCAGGAGGCTATTATTAGGCCTCCGATTGCCATATCAACGATCGGCATCGTCACGATAACATTGTGTCAATGTCCATCGCTACAAAATACTAAGATGCCGCTATCGATTTTGATCACGGCATCTAAGGTGTTAATGGCAGGGATTGGAGCTAGCTCCGTTCCCTGCCGTTACAGCACGGTGTCAGCTGTAACATACAGCTGACACCGGTGGCTGATGTCGCAGGCTTCTGAGCCTTAACCATCTTTCTTTAGCAACCGGAAGCCTTTTAGGCCCCGCCTCCGGGCGGGACAAGCAGGCTTCCGTACTTGGCAGACAGGAGGCCATTATTTACACAATATATCAGTCGTAGCTCTTATTTCCTTTAAACTTTATTCCCTAATCTGATGGTTTTCTGAGGAGTAGCTCCCATTGAGCATTCTTCCTGATATCTACCAAGTCCCCTTTATTGCCATTACCCTTATCATGTGCCACCATAGTCTCCTTAGCCCCATGCTTTAGCTTTCCATTCTATTTATCCCATTACTATAGAGCCGTGGTTCTCCAACTATTTTGGCAGATATAAAAGAGCTAAAGAAATGTAATCAACCTTTCTGCCTGCCTTCCAGCAGGACTCTTTAGGCCCATGGGCACCACTCTACGATGCATGCTTGGAGGACATGGCAGACCACGATGAATTACCATAACCTCAATACCTGCTACCCGTCTGACTCAGAACTCAAAGCTCTCTTTATAGGTGCTTCTATGGCTCCAGTGTGATGCCATTCATAGTAGGTATTTATTGTTTCAAGTACCCATTAACATTGGTTTTCTGTTTACGGCTCCTATGCAGATCTATATGTTTCCAAGGTTACAGATTACAAAAAAACTCTATGCAGTCTGATCATGTAGTCTACTTCTTTCCATCTGTACCCTACTTTCAACAAGCAAAGATTAGAGTAATGATTGAAGGGACTAACACACAGGACTGCAGGATAACACTACATAGGGTTGTTTGTAGTCTGTAACCATGGAAACACACATGTTTGCAGTTGAGCTGTAGACAAAAAACTGGCAGGACATTTACAGTATTAACAAAATTATTTGTAAAGTTGTTTCATTTTTAATCTTAGATGCACTGCAGCAAAACATAAAATGTTGCAAAAGCATATGTACGTTTTATTGCTTAAACTAAATGCAGAGGATACAGAACTATCTGGTATAATCCCATACAAACATAAGGAGAAAAAGAAAACACTGTACAGACTGTAAAACCAATAAATAGATGAGCAGAAAAGTGTGGGAGGTAAATGGCATATACGCAAATGACAATTTGCCATATTGGTAATTGTTGATGTAACATGTGGCCTCTATTTAAAATAGAAATTCTTCATAATCTATTTTTTAAAGCAATATGTCTAAATTCACACAGACAACTCATAAATATTTTTTGCTGCCCTGATTTTCAGGAAAAATGGAAATTATTCTGCAAATGTCAAAAAAAAAATTATATTGGTTTTCTTAAAAGTGTTCCAGCAGCATTTTTTAATAAAATATTTTTTTTCTTTAAACACATGTGAATGCATTCCAGATTCTAAACATATGCTGAGGATATTACACTCCTATTAAAATTTAATATCTACTTTATTGATTATAACATTTTGTTTTATTTTTCCAAATTAAAGCAATATTGCCAGAATAGCAGTTTACATATGCCATAGATACGAGTATATCTAATAACGTTAATATCTCGTTTTCAAAGTAATGAATTTATTCTCAGATTGTCTCGGAGAGGGTGTTTAGCTGAAGTTGTAGGTTGAATCTTTAAAGGGACATTCTGGGCAAAACTGACACATTGTGTTATGTCTAGTACAGGGCCTGAGGGGGCGGTACATGACACAAGGATTCTCCTATTGGTGTTCTTTGACATCCTGTGTCATGCACCGCCCCCACAGCCCTGGTACGAGTCGCAACACAATGTATCAGCTTTTCCCGAAGTGTTCCTTAAAAAATTTTACATGATAATTTGCCAAACAAAGATTTAAAATGGTTAGCCAACCTTCAAAAAGTATTTCCTATTAAATCCAGAACCGAGGCAGGGAGTGGCCATGAGTTTAAGGAAGAAGGGTGTAGTTTCAGATAGATTGAAACTGGAGAATCATGGGATATGTAGTTTTGAGGGTTGAGACCAGCGCAGAGGGATTACTCTGTTTCCAGATGCCGTGCAACAAGGGAGCGGGACAGACAAAGGTTTTGTTAAAACCAATAGAAAAGGATCCAGGAGGGCCATGTGAGTATGGATGCATGCCAAACTAGCCTTCTTTTTTGTTTTTTTCCCCTTTTTTTATAAAGTCGAAAAACCTCTAACCTGATTCCACACTACATGTCTGACTAAAGTTAACCCTTATATCCCACCTCACAATCACAGGGATCCAGGAAGCCGAGATATTATTTGGTTGAGTCCTCACACTAGACAGCTATAGGAGCGATAGATAGATAGATAGATAGATAGATAGATAGATAGATAGATAGATAGATAGATAGATAGATAGATAGATAGATAGATAGATAGATAGATAGATAGATAGATAGATAGATAGATAGATAGATAGATATTAGATAGATAGATATTAGATAGATAGATAGATAGATAGATAGATAGATAGATAGATAGATAGATAGATAGATAGATAGATAGATAGATAGATAGATAGATAGATCTGAACAACCTATGACCAGACCAATGATGATACTTCATTACTAGCAAGATGGTCCAGATGAAAGACAATGGCCAAATCATAGCATTGTTTTGTTACTCCCATTCTGTCTATATTATAGAAGGGGCAGCAGAAAAGTAATTTGGAGGTAATGCAGTTGGCTTACTAGAGGATCTTCTAGTAGGTCCAAGCCCTAACATAATAAAGGGCCCTTTATACAACAGGGCACCAAATGTCCAGCAGTAGACAACCCCATTGGGAGCTGACTTTGAAGCCAATCACTTGCCACCAGGGTCTATTACTTATTCACTAATAACCTATTAGATCTTATTGATGATATGTCCTGTGGGTACAATGATATCAACAAAGATTACAATGAGATTAAAACTGGTTGTGCACATGATCTGTATAGATGAAGGGTGTTCCTCGGAGTAATTTCCTTTAGTGGGCCCAAGAAACATTCAATCTATAATGGAAGCTTTAGAGTGACATTACTTTGGTTGGTAGACTCTTCGAAGTATAAGTGAAACATAAATCCGGCATTGTTTCAGTTCATAAAGGGTGCCTTGAGTGCCATAGATAAAATGTTTCGTTTTCAGCCAACCAGGTCCAAGGACCAAAAGTATTCATAGATGTTTATATAGTACTTTTCTGTCTGTAGGTTTAAATGTTCCTAAAATAGAATTGTATGTTAAGTAGTTTTTAAAAGATCACTTAAGAAAAATTACCATTGAAAATGACCACAAGTTATACAAAGATTCATTCAGCAAACAAGAGCCGACTCTCAAAAAATAGACATTTCACATTCTTCTTATTTGGAACCAATGTCTCTGCCAGCAGTACTGAAATGTCTCATCTGAACACCAGACATTAACATCAAAACAGATTTCTCTAGGGTTTGCATCAGCGGTTTATGATTTCTACCCACAAAGTACTAAGAATTAAATGGTCACTAACTTTTCGACAAACTTTGCATAAAACAATAGTACAAGTGAGTATAATAAACTTTGTAATATATCTTATTTTTTTTTAAATGTTTTAAAAAAGTCTCCATTTATCAGGCTCTTGTCCCCCTTCCCCCTCTTTCTAACTGATCACTCACTCTGAATTTTCAAGAGGATACAGACTGAGGGATCAGGTTACAACTGCCCATAGAAGTCTTTGGAGGAGGAAGGGGGAGAGAGCAGGAGCAAAGTAAGTGAAAGAGAGAGGCAGAGGCAGTGAGAGAAAGAAATATGCTGCTGTAGCTTCTAGTAAGAGTTATATCTTAACTCAGTGCTGGATTCACAGATGCACTGCTTATTATAATCTCCTTAATGCTGCTGCTTCTATAAATGTGATAGATAGAGATTGTGGTCCAGGGTGTTCTCTTCTTTATGTGTGTGGTGTATAGAAGACATGAAAGCAGTAAGGCTCCACTAACTAGCTCAGGGAACACTGAGAATTTGAGATAAAGCCTGCAGATCTACAATTCATTTAATGGTCGGAAATAGTGTTATTCCTCCTGTACACACATAGGACAGCTTGTTCTGAAAAGTTACCTGAAAGGTTAAAGGGTAAGGCCTCATGCACACGACCGTAGCCATGTGCACGGCCGTGATTTTCGGGTCGGCCGGCCATGGAGTGTCAGCCGCGAGCCGCCTGCAAATCGCGGGCTGTGCACATGTCCGCGGCCATTACTTCCAATGAGCCCGGACCGCAGAACACGGCCGTAATACAGCTTGCCTGTTCTTTCTGCGGTCCGGGCTCCGGGGCCATGCACAGACCGTGGAAACCACGGTCGTGTGCATGGCCCCATAGGAATGAATGGGGCTGCAATTCTCCCGTGGATTTTCTGGGGAATTGCGGCCGCAAAAGCACGTTCGCGTGCATGGGGCCTAACTAAACGTTCAACAACCTTCTGACATGTCATAGTGACATGTCAGAAGTTTTGATTGGTGGGGGTCCAAGCACTGAGACCCCCACCAATTACTAAAACAAAGCGGCAGAAGTGCTCGTGTGTGCTTAGTTTTTGTTCGGCTTTTTCCGGAAATCAATATATCGGAGTACGGGCTTAATAGAAAGTCTATAACTCCACTCCACTACATCGGCTTTCCGTGAAAAGCCGAACAGAAATTACGCGGCTGAGCGCTTAAATGAGCACTTCTGCTGCTTCGTTTTAGTGATTGGTAGGGGTCTCAGTGCTCGGACCCCCACCAATCAAACTTCTGACATGTCACGATGACGTCAGAAGTTTGTTGAACGTTTAGTTACCCTTTAAGTAGGCTTTAAGAAAAGTCAAATAAGACAGTGCCAACTGTTATATTCCTTCATAAAGATGTCAAGTAATGATGGTTGTAGAAAGCAGATGATAGGGGGAATAATTTAGCTGAATACTATTATAGACTTCAAATTCACCATAATTTTTCTAATGTCTTATATGCTATGAAGCCGGCTATACACATGAGATAGTTGTGGAATGAACACTTGCTTGGACTCTCTCCTGACTCCGTAAACATACAGACTCAGATTGGCTAAGGATACATGTCTAATTCAACGGGGAGAGGGGAATAAGATGCTGCCAGACACTACTGTAGGATGTAATCCAAAAATAATGATTACTTTTTTCCACTGACAACTGCCATCCAGAGTTGGGAGACCCCGATACATGAGGTTTGATCATCAGCCAATCCTAGAGATTTAAGTCAACCAATATCTAATGGATATTGCCAACTCAAAGGGGTTGTCTAGATTAGAAAAAAAAACTATTGCAGATACCCTTTTAGAGAATTGGGAGTTGATAGAGGGGAGATCTGATGTGCAGGATCCTTATCTATCAGGGAGATTGCCAAGGGGCTACAGGGAGTCTCTCTCTCTCGCGCTCTCTCTCTCTCCCTCTCTCTCTCTCTCTCTCTCTCTCCCTCTCTCTCTCTCTCTCTCTCTCTCTCCCTCTCTCTCGCAATGGCAGCAAATATTGTCAATAGAGAAAAAGCATTTTAAGTAATTTACATGCAACAATATGGTTGTAATTGATAAGATTGCACGTAAAACTATAAGCTTCAAAATCAAAGGGATCCTCAAATACATTGAATCTGTGGGGAATTGTTTTTATAGATAGGCATCCTTCCCTACTGGACCAAAGGTGGTGAACAGGTTAGGCTTCGTTCACACTGCCGTTACTATGCATTTACCTCTCTTCCTTCAGAGGAAGAGAGGATCAAAAGATTAAATGGAAAACAGCGGTTCCGTTAGAATTACAATTGATTTTAATGGTAATTCTTATGTTTCAGTTTGTCTCCGTTTGCTAGGTTTCCAGTTTTTTTCACAGAAACAAAAAGTTCTGCACTTTTGCTTCCATCAAAAAAACGGAAACCTAGCGAACGGAGACAAACTGAAACATAAGAATTACCATTGAAATCAATTGTAATTCTAACGGAACCCAATAGAGCTTATTGAGGGTTTATTTCTCACTGCAGCATTCTCTAAGAGTGTTCCTTTTAATGACGATTTTTGCCACCCATAGACCTCAAGAATATCAAAAAATATACCATAAAATGCAAGCGTGTGTTGTTTTGTGATGCTTTCTTTGTAAACCCCTTTCCGACATCTGCCATATATATATATGGAGCATGCCGGGTGGGGGAGTATGGAGCGGGCTTACGGGCTAAGCCCGCTCCAAAGGACGAGCGTGTCAGATGTATGTTACACCCGACACTTCCGGGTAACGAGCGGGATCCCGCTCGAGCGCGATTCCATTTGTTTAACCGATTAAATGCCGTGGTCAATAGCAACAGCGGCATTTAAATGACTAAAAACAGGGGGGTGACCCCCTGTAATGTTCCAACGCCCCCCCCCCACTGTGAGATCGGGGGGTGCCATTGGTTGGCATGGCAGCCTGGAGGCCTGATGAAGGCCCCCAGGTCTGCCTTCTTTGTACTCCACAGGATAGGGGATACATATGTGATCGCTGGGGGATCCGACCGCTGGGACACCAGGCGATAAGGAGAACGGGGAACCGAAAGTCCCCCCGAAGTGCTCCATGAGAAACTTGGTACTTCCAAGGTCTGTGTCTGGCTTATGTGTCCGGCAGCTTAATAGAAATAAATGGGGCTCCTGTCACGCATGTGCACAAGCGCGACCGGCACTCCATTCATTTCTATGGAGCTGCTGGACACCCAAGCCGGACACAGACCCCGGAATTCTCAAGTTTCTCATGGAGCACTTCGGGGGGACTTTCGGTTCCCCGTTCTCCTTATCGCTGCTGGTCCCAGTGGTCGGACCCCCATCGGTCACACATTAGTGATCTTATGGAGCACTT
>NC_134687.1:35484102-35591602 GCF_050947455.1 Rhinoderma darwinii | reverse complement strand
GTTGCCAAATTTGTCCTGAGTGCGGCAATACCCTATTTGTGGCCATAAACTGCCGTTTGGGCCCATGGGAGGTATTATAAGGAAAGGAGCGCTATGTGTTCTTTGGAGCCCAGATTTTGCTGGATTGGTTTTCGGGTGCCATGTCGCATTTGCAGAGCCCCAAAGGTATCAAAGCAATGGAAACCCACCAGAAGTGACCCCATTTTGGAAACTACACCCCTCAAGGAATTCATTTATGGGTGTTGTGACCATTTAGACTCCACAGTTTTTTCACAGAATTTATTTGAATTGGGCTGTGAATTCAAAAAAATGTAATTTTTTCCAATAAGAGGTAGTTTTGGCTCAAAATTTCTTATTTTCACAAGGAATAAAATACCCCAATTTGTTGCCCAATTTGTCCTGAGTGCGGCAATAGCCCATTTGTGGTGATAAACTGCCGTTTGGGCCCATGGGAGGCCTCAGAAGGAAAGGAGCGCTATGTGTTCTTTGGAGCCCAGATTTTGCTGGATTGGTTTTCGGGTGCCATGTCGCATTTGCAGAGCCCCAAAGGTATCAAAGCAATGGAAACCCACCAGAAGTCACCCCATTTTGGAAACTACACCCCTCAAAGAATTTATTTATGGGTGTTGTGACCATTTAGACCCCACAGTTTTTTCACAGAATTTATTTGAATTGGGCTGTGAATTAAAAAAAAAATTATTTTTTCCAATAAGAGGTAGTTTTGGCTCAAAATTTCTTATTTTCACAAGGAATAAAATACCGCATTTTGTTGCCCAATTTGTCCTGAGTGTGGCAATACCCTATTTGTGGTGATAAACTGCCGTTTGGGCCCATGGGAGGGCTCAGAATGAAAGGACCACCATGTGGCCTACTGGAAATTTTCTGGTGCTAAGTCGTGTGTGCAGAAGCCCCTGAGGTATCAGTACAGTTGAAACCCCCGAGAAGTGACCCCATTTTAAAAACGACACCCCTTAAGGAATTCATCTAGAGGTGTAGTGAGCATTTTGACCCCACAGGTATTGTGTAAAAGATAATGCGCAGCAGATGGTGCAGAGTGAGATTTGCAATTTTCTATATATATGCCATGTCAGTGTCCGATATATTGTGCCCAGCATGTGCCACCGGAGACATACACCCCATAAACTGTAATGTGGGCTCTCCCGGGTACGGCAATACCCTACATGTGGCTGTTATTAGCTGCCTGGGCACACGGCAGGGCTCAGAAGGAAAGGACCACCATTTGGCCTACTGGAGCTTTTCTGGTGCTAAGTCTTGTACGCAGAAGCCCCTAAGGTACCAGTACAGTTGAAACCCCCAAGAAGTGACCCTGTTTTAAAATCTACACCCCTTAAGGCATTTATCTAGAGGTGTAGTGAGCATTTTGACCCCACAGGTATTGTGTAAAAGATAATGTGCAGCAGTTGGTGCAGAGTGAAATTTGCAATTTTCTATACATATATGCCAATTCAGTGTCCGATATATTGTGCCCAGCATGCACCACCGGAGATATACACCTCATAAACTGTAATGTTGGCTCTCCCGGGTACGGCAATACCCTACATGTGGCTGTTATCAGCTGCCTGGGCACACAGCAGGGCTCAGAGGGGAAAGATGAGGAGGGGTAAGCTGTGCGAAGTGGATCAGAGCGAGTAAAACTGGGGTAAATTAAAAATAAAGGGATGGATGATAAATTTTAAAACACTCTTTCATACAGAGCTCTGGTTTTTCGGGACACGTGTCACATTGATATATTGTGTCCTTCCTTATCCCCCTCTTATAGCAGACTCTGCACCTCTTTTGACTTTTTCCCTTCTTGCCAGTTTGGGGAACTTCTCCTAAAAAGTGTTGCCCTGGTACGATGCCTGTGGCCCCGCTTCCAGAAGTACTGTAAGGCTTCAGGACTTGATCTGACAAGTCCACCCCTCCCATGTACCTATTGTATTCCAGGATGCAGTCTGGTTTGGGGGTCTCTGTACTGGTACCTCGTACAGGTACATGGGTACTGGTGTGGCATCTCCCTGGTCTTGTACTTGACACACAATATGTTGCTGCTAGATTGTGCCCTGCTCTCACCCCTTCTGAGTGTTTGCCCAAGCAGAGTCTTAGGGAGGCCTCTCAGGTTTCTTCTAGCAGTGCCGCATGCCGCAGGACTTCTGGAAGCGAGGCAGTTGAAGAGTGGGACGCTGGTATAAAAATTATCAAGGTAGAGGTGGTAACCCTGGTCCAGCAGTGGGTGCACCAAATCCCACACAATTTTTGTATTAACTCCCAGTAAGGGGGGGGGGTCATTCTGGGGGCTGAGTACTGGTGTCCTTCCCTTTATATATCCTAAATTTGTAGGTATACCCTGATGCACTCTCGCACAGCTCATACATCTTCACGCCATACCTTGCCCTCTTACCCGGCAGGTACTCGCGGAATTGAAGCCTCCCTTTCAAATGTACCAGGGATTCATCTATAGAAATACACTTCTCGGGGGTGAATGCTTGGGAAAACCGGGCACTGAAATGGTCTAATAGGGGTCTCCGTTTATACAAACGGTCAAAACTGGGGTCATCTCGGGGTGGGCACGGCTCATTATCAGTATAATGTAAGAAGCGAAGTATTGCCTCATTTTTATTTTATTTTTTCGTTTCCAGCTCAGTTCTGAAGTTGCTTTGAGGGGCCCATATATTAGACACCCCTATCAAACACCCCATTTCAGAAACTAGACCCCTCAAAGTATTCACAACAGCATTTAAAAAGTTTATTAACCCTTTAGGTGTTTCACAGGAATTTAGAGCAAAGTAGAGGTGAAATTTAATTAATTTAATTTAATTTATTAGGCACCATGTCCGGTTTGAAGAGGTCTTGTGGTGCTAAAACAGTGGAAACCCCCCAAAAGTGACCCCTTTTTGGAAACTAGAGACCTTGAGGAATCCATTGTAGTTTTCTTGGGGTGCATGCGACTTTTTGATCAGTTTTTATTCTAATTTTAGGTGGCGTGGGGACTAAAAAAACAGCAATTTTACTATTGTTTTTTATTCAATTTTTTTTACAGCGTTCACCGTGCGCTATAAATGACATATTCACTTTATTCTGCGGGGCGATACGATTACGGCGATACCAGATGTTTATAGTTTTTTTTTATGTCTTATGGCGTTTGCACAATAAAATACATTTTGTAAAATATAATTTACTTTTTGTGTTGCCTTATTCTAAGAGCCATAACGTTTTTATTTTTCCATCAGGAAAGTCGTGCGAGGACTTATTTTTTGCGTAACAAACTGTAGTTTCGATCAGTACCATTTTTAGGGACATGCGACTTTTTGATCTCTTTTTATTCCATTTTTTGGGAGGTGAAGTGACCAAACAATTGTGATTGTGGTACGGTTTATTATTATTTTCTCTTACGGCGTTCACCGCGCGGGATAAATAATGACATCGTTTTGTAGTTCAGGACGTTACGGACGCGGCGATACCAATTATGTATAGTTTATTTGTTTATTTATATATTTTTATTAATAATAAAGAACTGATAAGGGAAAAAGGGGGACTTTTACTTTTATTACTTTTAAATCTTTTATTTTCTTATTTTTACACAACTTTTTTTTACTTTTTTACACTTTTTTTACTTTGTCCCACTAGGGGACATGAGGGCAGGAGGCTCTGATCGCTATTCTAATACACTGCACTACATACGTAGTGCAGTGTATTAGAGCTGTCAGCTGTTCGCTGACAGCAAGCATAGTGGGTCCTGACTTTGTCGGGACCCACTAGGCTTCCGTCGATGGCTTAGCCAGAGTCCATTGTTAGGATTCTGGTTGCCATAGTAGCCATCACGGCCCGCTATCGTGTAGCAGGCCGGCGATGGCAGCTTAACCTCTAAGAAGTCGCGATCGCTATTGAACGCGGCTTCTAAGGGGTTAATCGGCGGGGAGCACCGCGATCGGTCCCTGCACACTAAGCTGTGATAGCCTGCTGTCGGAAACCACAGGTATCACAGCTCAAGCACGCGCCGGGATTAAATGGCGCCGTGTTTACTCAGGTCAGTAATAGTACTGACCTGAGCGCGAACGTTCTATTTAGCAGGACGTACTATTACTGACCTGAGCGCGAAGGGGTTAACGTGCAAAGTGGCCTGGTCATTAAGTGGTTAATTATACCCCTCAATGCCATTTGTAAATAAATAATCATCTAGCCTTTTTTTAAATGCTGACATAGTATCTGCCATCACTACCTCTTGGGGAAGGGCATTCCACAGCTTGACCACTCTAACTGTAAAGAACCCTTTTCTATATTGATGTCTGAAACGTCTTTCTTCCACACACAATGAATGTCCCCGTGTCCTTTGTAGAGTCCTTGGAAGGAACAGATCATGTGCTAGTTTTCTGTATTGACCACACAAATACTTATTATTATATTAATAAGATCCCCTCTAAGGCTGGGTTCACACGACCTATTTTCAGACGTAAACGAGGCGTATTATGCCTCGTTTTACGTCTGAAAATAGGGTTACAATACGTCGGCAAACATCTGCCCATTCATTTGAATGGGTTTGCCGACGTATTGTGCAGACGACCTGTAATTTACGCGTAGTCGTTTGACAGCTGTCAAACGACGACGCGTAAATTGACTGCCTCGGCAAAGAAGTGCAGGGCACTTCTTTGCAACGTAATTTGAGCCGTTCTTCATTGAACTCAATGAAGAGCAGCTCAAGATATACGAGCGTCACAGACGCCTCGTATATTACGAGGAGGAGCATTTACGGCTGAAACGACGCAGCTGTTTTCTTCTGAAAACAGGCTGTCATTTCAGCCGTAAATGACAGCTAGCGTGTGCACATACACTTAGGGTATGTGCACACACACTAATTACGTCCGTAATTGACGGACGTATTTCGGCCGCAAGTCCCGGACCGAACACAGTGCAGGGAGCCGGGCTCCTAGCATTATACTTATGTACGATGCTAGGAGTCCCTGCCTCGCTGCAGGACAACTGTCCTGTACTGTAATCATGTTTTCAGTACGGGACAGTTGTCCTGCAGCGAGGCAGGGACTCCTAGCATCGTACATAAGTATGATGCTAGGAGCCCGGCTCCCTGCACTGAGTTTGGTCCGGGAGTTCCGGCCGAAATACGTCCGTCAATTACGGACGTAATTAGTGTGTGTGCACATACCCTAAGACTTATTTTTTCCAAGCTGAACAAGCCCAATTTTTCTAGCCTTTCATTGTAAGCGACACCTCCGATCCCATTTAATAATCTCGTTGCCCGCTTTTGAACCCTCTCCAGTTTTCCTTTGTCCTTTTCACAATGTGGAGACCAAAACTGAATTTCATATTCTAGATGTGTCCTTACAAGGTTTATAGAGTGGTAATATTACATTTGAATCCCGAGTTTTTATCTCTCTTTTTATACACCCCAAAATCCTATTTGCTTTTGCAGCTGCTGCCTGAAATTGAGTGCTGCTACTTAGCTTATTTGTTACCGGGATACCCAGGTCCTTCTCTTGTTCTGTCATCCCCAGTTTTATTCCACTTAATGTTTATGAATTAATGCTATTACTGCGTCCTAAGTGCATTACTTTACATTTATCAACATAAAATTTCACCTGCCATGTTTTTGCCCAGGCTGCCAACTTATCTAGGTTTATTCCTGTAATATTTCTGTAATATTTTAAAGTCAAGCTGAGTTTTAAGTATCCTACAAAGTTTTGTATCGTCAGCAAAAACTGACACCTTACTATGAATGCCATCCACAAGGTCATTAGTAAACAGTAGAGATTAGCGAACCGGGACAACCGAACCCGGTTTCGGTCCGAACTTCCGGAAAAGTTCGGTTCGCAGCGAATCCGAACTTCACCGGGTTCGGCCGAACCCGTTTTGACCGAACACGGTCAAAAATATTATACAAGTCGGCAGCCACTTATCTCTATCAATCACTGATAGAGAAAAGAGGCTGCTGATTAAAAATAAAATAAAAAGCATTTCATACGTACCTGGTCGTTGTCTTAGTGACGAGTACCTCTTCTTCCTCCAGTCCGACCTTCTTTTCTGACGCGGCAGCCTGTGATTGGCTGCAGAGGCCTCTGCAGCCTGTGATTGGCTGCAGAGGCCTCTGCAGCCCGTGATTGGCTGCAGCGCTCACATGGGCTGCATCGTCATCAAGGAATGACGGGCCGGATGTCGCGAGGGACGCGTCACCAAGGCAACGGCCAGGAGACCGGACTGGAGGAAGCAGGGAGTTCCCGGTAAGTATGAACGTCTTTTTTTTTTTACAGGTTACTCTATATTGTGATCGGTAGTCACTGTCCAGGGTGCTGAAACAGTTACTGCCGATCAGTTAACTCTTTCAGCACCCTGGAGAGTGACTATTTACTGACGTCGCCTAGCAACGCTGCCGTAATGATGGGTGCACACATGTACCCACCCGTCATTACGGGGCCTCATGCACACGACCGTAAAAACACCCGTTATTACGGGTCGTAATTACGACCCGAAATAGCGGGCCCATAGACTTCTGTTAGCCACGGGTACCTTCCCGTTTTCTCACGGGAAGGTGCCCGTGCCGTTAAAAAGATAGAACATGTTCTATTTTTTTATTTTACGGGCCGTGCTCGTAATTACGACTCGTAATTACGAGCACGGCCGGCCACGGGCAGCCGGCCGCTTTTGCGAGCCGTGCTGTCATTATAAGGGTATGTTCACACGACAGCGTCCGTTACGGCTGAAATTGCGGGGATGTTTCCGCCTGAAAACATCCCCGTAATTTCAGCCGTTACGGCATGTGCAGGCACTTGAACGCCGCATCCATTACGGACGTAATTGGCGCTGCTATTCATTGGAGTCAATGAATAACGGCTCCAATTACGGCCAAAGAAGTGACAGGTCACTTCTTTGACGCGGGCGTCTATTTACGCGCCATCATTTGACAGCGGCGCGTAAATATACGCCTCGTGTGAACAGACAAACGTCTGCCCATTGCTTTCAATGGGCAGATGTTTGTCAGCGCTATCGAGGCGCTATTTTCGGACGTAATTCGGGGCAAAAACGCCCGAATTAGGGTATGTTCACACGCACTAATTACGGACGTAATTCGGGCATTTTTGCCCCAAATTACGCCCGAAAATAGCGCCTCGATAGCGCTGACAAACATCTGCCCATTGAAAGCAATGGGCAGACCTTTGTCTGTTCACACGAGGCGTATATTTACGCGCCGCTGTCAAATGACGGCGCGTAAATAGACGCCCGCGTCAAAGAAGTGACCGGTCACTTCTTTGGCCGTAATTGGAGCCGTTATTCATTGACTCCAATGAATAGCAGCGCCAATTACGTCCGTAATGGACGCGGCGTTCAAGCGCCTGCACATGCCGTTACGGCTGAAATTACGGGGATGTTTTCAGGCGGAAACATCCCCGTAATTTCAGCCGTTACGGACGCTGTCGTGTGAACATACCCTAATTATAGCAGCACGGCCCGTAAAATAGAAAAATAGAACATGTTCTATTTTTTTAACGGCACGGGCACCTTCCCGTGAGAAAACGGGAAGGTACCCGTGGGTAACAGAAGTCTATGAGCCCGTTATTGCGGGTCGTAATTATGACCCGCAATAACGGGTGTTTTTACGGTCGTGTGCATAATGGGAGCACGGCTTGGAAAAACGACCGGCTGCCTGTGGCCGGCCGTGCTCATCTCCTGAAATACTCTGTGCTGCCTTAAACTCTGTGGACAGGTCAGGATCCTGTTTCTTTTAAATGCTGCTAGGGAACCCGCTCGATCCACTATATAAGGCTGCGCTACAGTGCAGCATTTAAAAGAAACAGGATCCTGACCTGTCCACAGAGTTTAAGGCAGCACAGAGTATTTCAGGAGATGAGCGTGCAGATTCAGTGCTGCTGTGAACTCTGCTCTTACCATTACGTAGCTCTCAGTCTGTTACCTCTCCTCCACTACTGTCCTCAATAACACCTTCATGATTGGCAAGTCACCACGTAACGGTAAGAGCAGAGTTCACAGCAGCACAGAGTATTTCAGGAGATGAGCGTGCGGATCTTGTGCGCGGTGGTGACTTGCCAATCATGTGAAGGTGTTCTTGAGGACAGGAGTGGAGGAGAGGTAACAGAGTGAGAGCTACGTAATGGTAAGAGCAGAGTTCACAGCAGCACAGAATATTTCAGGAGAGGAGCGTGCAGATTCTGTGCTGCTGTGAACTCTGCTCTTACCATTACGTAGCTCAGTCTGTTACCTCTCCTCCACTCCTGTCCTCAATAACACCTTCACATGATTGGCAAGTCACCACCCCGCACAAGATTCGCACGCTCATCTCCTGAAATACTCTGTGTTGCTGTGAACTCTGCTCTTACCATTACATGGTGACTTGCCAATCATGTGAAGGTGTTCTTGAGGACAGGAGTGGAGGAGAGGTAACAGACTGAGAGGCTACATAATGGTAAGAGCAGAGTTCACAGCAGCACAGAGTATTTCAGGAGATGAGCGTGCGGATCTTGTGCGCGGTGGTGACTTGCCAATCATGTGAAGGTGTTCTTGAGGACAGGAGTGGAGGAGAGGTAACAGACTGAGAGCTACGTAATGGTAAGAGCAGAGTTCACAGCAGCACAGAATATTTCAGGAGAGGAGCGTGCAGATTCTGTGCTGCTGTGAACTCTGCTCTTACCATTACGTAGCTCAGTCTGTTACCTCTCCTCCACTCCTGTCCTCAATAACACCTTCACATGATTGGCAAGTCACCACCCCGCACAAGATCCGCACGCTCATCTCCTGAAATACTCTGTGCTGCTGTGAACTCTGCTCTTACCATTATGTGGTGACTTGCCAATCATGTGAACGTGTTCTTGAGGACAGGAGTGGAGGAGAGGTAACAGACTGAGAGCTACGTAATGGTAAGAGCAGAGTTCACAGCAGCACTGAATCTGCACGCTCATCTCCTGAAATACTCTGTGCTGCCTTAAACTCTATGGACAGGTCAGGATCCTGTTTCTTTTAAATGCTGCACTATAGCGCAGCCTTATATAGTGGATCGAGCGGGTTCCCCAGCAGCATTTAAAAGAAACAGTGTGTGTGTGTTTGGGTATGTGTCTTTGTCTGTTTTTGTTTTTATATGTGTGTTTGTGTATATGTGTGTTTATGTGTGTTTGTGTATATATGGGTGTGTTTGTGTATATGTGTTTGTGTATATGTGTGTGTATATATGGGTGTATGTGTATATGTTTGTGTGTAGATGTTTGTGTGTGTGTTTTTGTATATGTGTGTGTTTGTGTATATGTGTGTATATGGGTGTGTGTTTATGTGTGTGTTTGTGTATATATGGGGGTGTTTGTGTATATGTGTTTGTGCATATGTGTTTGTATATATGGGTGTATTTGTGTATATGTTTGTGTGTGTGTGTTTTTGTATATGTGTGTGTTTGTGTATATGGGTGTGTGTTTATGTGTGTGTGTGTTTGTGTATATATGGGTGTGTTTGTTTATATGTGTGTATTTGTGTATATGTGTGTTTGTGTATATGTGTGTGTTTGTGTATGGTTGTTTGTTTGTGTGTGCGTGTATATATGTGTGTAGAAGTATTGGTATTGTTCACATTGATAACTGTTTTTTTATGTTGTTGCAGATTTTGATGTACCGATTGGACTACATCTTCGATTCGTTGGACTACTGCGTAGATCTACGTTTTTTTCAAATTTTAATAAAATGGTTAACGAGGGTTTTGTTGGGGATTTCTTATTTCAATAAAAAAGAATTGTCTTTGTGGTTTTTTTTAAACTTTATTAGTGCCTAGATAATGGCAGTTGGCTGATTGACAGCGTCCATTATTAAGGCGGTACTTAGTGTTAGCCGGTGCAGAGGCTAGCACTAACCACCCATTATTACCCCGGTACCCACCACCACCAGGGGTGCCGGGAAGAGCTTGGTACGATCCAGTACCCGACCATCTGTTGTGATGGTCGGGTACTGGGGCGGCCGTAGGCTGGTATTATGAGGCTGGGAAGGGCCAAAATCAGTGGACCTTCCCACCCTTGTAATGCTAGGCTGCTGCTGCTGTGTTGTATCGGGCTGGTTATAAAAATGGGGGGGACCCCACGTCGTTTTTTTTTTTGAATTTAACAAATTTAACAATAGACGTTGGGTCCCCCACATTTTTAATAACCAGCCATATACAAGGCTGCAGCAGTCTGGCATTACATGGGTGGGAAGGGCCACTGGTTTTGTCCATTCCCAGGCTAATAACACTGTGTTGTATGTGGCTGGTTATGATAAATTGGGTGGAACCCCATGTCTTTTTTTTAAAAAAGTAAAAATAAATAAATAATTTAAAAAAATGACGTGGGGTCCCCCCCCCACTTTTATAACCAGCCAGATACAACACAGCAGCAGCCTAGCATTACAAGGGTGGGAAGGTCCACTGTTTTTGGCCCTTCCCAGCCTCATAATACCAGCCTGCGGCCGCCCCAGAGCCCGACCATCACAACAGATGGTTGGTGGTGGTGGGTACCGGGGTAATAATGGTGGTTAGTGTTAGCCTCTGCACCGGCTAACACTAAGCCTCGCCTTAGTAATGGATGTTGTCACTCAGACAGCGGCCATTACTAAAGTGGTAGTAATAAAATTTGAAAAGAAAAAGACAAAGATATAGAAAAATATTTTATTGAAATAAAGCACCCCCAACACAACCCTCATTAACCATTTCATTGTAGAAAAAAAAAACGTCATCGAAGTAGTCCTCAAAACCGACGTAGTCCAAACACCAAACCTGTAAAAAATAAATAAATAATGAAATAAAACATGTCGTAGGCTTAGATTCAGTTTAATGTGTGATACTGACTGTTATACCATGTATAGAAGCCTGCCGCGAAGTTGACTCAGATACAGGGCGCCAGCAGACAGTATCATACATGGCCATACAGACATATATACAAACAAACATACATGCAAACATACATACATACATATATACAAACATAAAAGCATGCACATATATACATGCAAACATACAGACATATATACATACATACATGCAAACTATCATACATACATGCATACACACACACATGAAAACATACATACATACAAACAAACATGCAAAGATACATACATACATATATACAAGCATGCACAAATATACATGCAAACATAAATACATGCAAACATAATTACATACATGCACATATATAAACATACATGCAAACATACATGCAAAAATAAAAACATGCAAACATACATACATGACAAACATACATACATACATACATACATACATGCAAACATACATACATACATGCAAATATATACATGCAAATATACATACAAACATGCACATATATACATACATGCCAACATACATGCAAACATACATGCACATATATACATACATACATGACAACATACATACATGACAACATACATACATACATACATACATACATTCATGCAAACATACATACATACATGCAAATATATACATGCAAATATACATACACACATGTACATATATACATACATGCCAACATACATGCAAACATACATGCACATATATACATACATACATGACAACATACATACATACATACATGCAAACATACATACATGCAAACATACATAAATGCAAACATACATAAATGCAAACATACATACAAACATACATTCATGCAAACATACATACATACATGCAAATATATACAAGCAAATATACATACACACATGCACATATATACATTCATGCCAACATACATACATACATACATACATGACAACATACATACATGCAAACATACACACATGCAAACATACATACATACATACATGCAAATATACATACAAACATGCACATATATACATACATGCCAACATACATGCAAACATACATGCACATATATACATACATACATGACAACATACATACATACATACAAACATACATTCATGCAAACATACATACATGCAAACATACATACATGCAAATATATACATACAAATATACATACACACATGCACATATATACATACATGCCAACATACATGCAAACATACATGCACATATATACATACATACATACATGACAACATACATACATGCCAGAAAATAATAATAATACGTTCATACTTACTTTCCTCCTGTCCGGCCTCCAGCGATGACGTTTCATCCATGTCGCCGCTGCAGCCTGTGATTGGCTGCAGAGGCGGTCACGTGGGATGAAGCGTCATCCTGACGTGCGTGACCGCCACTACAGCCTGTGATTGGCTGCAGCGGTGAAAGGGATGAAACGTCATCGCTGGAGGCCGGACAGGAGGAAAGTAAGTACGAACATATTATTTTTATTTTTTATTACATTAAAATTTTATTTTCCGCGCGCCGAGCATGTACTGTCAAGGTTGCTGAAAGAGTTAGTGCAGCCCATTAACTCTATCAGTACCCTGGACAGTAGCATGCTCGGCGCACGGAAGTGACAGGTTCGGTCCGAACTAGTTCGGTCCGAATCGAACTTTTTTGTGAAATTCGGTGAACTAGCCGAACCGAACTTTTGAAAAGTTCGCTCATCTCTAGTAAAGAGATTAAAAAGAATTGGGCCTAACACCGATCCTTGTGGTACCCGCTGCTGAATTCAGCCCATTTTGAGAGAGTTCCATTAATACCAAACTCTGTTTTCTGCCCCTTAACCAATTCTTTACTCACTTGCATACACGTTCCCCCAGTCCCTGTGTCTGTAGCTTCAAGACAAGACTGTTGTGTGGAACAGTATCAAAAGCTTTTGCAAAATCCAAATAAATCACATCAGCCGCATGACCAACATCCAGATTTGCACTTACCCCCTCATAGAAACCGAGCATGTTGGTTAGGCACGACCTGCTTTTCATGAATCCATGCTGGTTATCCGTTATTAGACTTTCCCCCCGCTATATACTTTTGTAGTTAATCTCTTAGAATACCCTCAAATACTTAACATACCACAGATGTCAAACTTACTGGTCGGTAGTTACTCAGTTCCACCTTTTTACCCTTCTTAAATATTGGTACAACATCAGCCGTCCTCCAATCCTGTGGCACTGATCCTGTTACAAACATACCTCCCAACCTTTCCGGATCCGGCGGGACAGTCCCGGTTTCTCACCGCTGTCCCACCGTCCCGGGCAGTCTGCAAAATGTCCCGCTGGGCGCTGCAGCTGTATCAAAACAGCTGATCTCTGCTGACAGGCACCCTGCATGCCAGATGTCTGCAGCAGCGATCAGAAGAAGGCAGGAGTCTTGCGACAGTGTTCTGACTGGGATCGATGCCTGCCCGGGAGTTGACCAGTCCAGTCACCTGACCTGTCATCTGACCTCACCAGTCAAGTGACAGGTCAGGTGACTGGACTGGTCCACTCCCGGGCCGGCATCGACACCAGTGAGAACGCCGCTGCAAGACTCCTGCCTTCTGACGGTGAGTGACATCAAAGCAGAGCGGAGAGTGTACAAAGGGGGAGGGGGGTTGTGTGGCACTATGTACAAGGGGGAGGGGGGATGTGTGGCACTATGTACAAGGGGGGAGAGGGGTTGTGTGGCACTATGTACAAGGGGGGAGGGGGGTTGTGTGGCACTATGTACAAGGGGGGAGGGGGGTTGTGTGGCACTATGTAAAAGGGGGAGAGGGGTTGTGTGGCCCTATGTACAAGGGGGAGGGGGTTGTGTGACGCTATGTACAAAAGGGGGGCTGTGTGTGGAGCTATCTACAGGGGGGCTTTGTGTGGAGCTATCTACAGGGGGGCTGTGTGTGGAGCTATCTACAGGGGGGCTGTGTGTGGAGCTATCTACAGGGGGCTGTGTGTGGTGCTATCTACAGGGGGCTGTGTGTGGTGCTATCTACAGGGGGGCTTTGTGTGGAGCTATCTACAGGGGGGCTGTGTGTGGAGCTATCTACAGGGGGCTGTGTGTGGTGCTATCTACAGGGGGGCTGTGTGTGGAGCGATCTACAGGGGGGCTGTGTGTGGCGCTATCTACAGGGGGCTGTGTGAGGCGCTTTCTACAGGGGGCTGTGTGTGGTGCTATCTACAGGGGGGCTGTGTGTGAAGCTATCTACAGGGGGCTGTGTGTGGAGCTATCTACAGGTGGCTGTGTGTGGAGCTATCTACAGGGAGTCTGTGTGTGGTGCTATCTACAGGGGGGCTGTGTGTGGAGCGATCTACAGGGGGGCTGTGTGTGGCGCTATCTACAGGGGGCTGTGTGAGGCGCTATCTACAGGGGGCTGTGTGTGGAGCTATCTACAGGGGAGCTGTGTGTGGAGCTATCTACAGGGGGACTGTGTGTGGAGCTATCTACAGGGGGATATGTGTGGAGCTATCTACAGGGGGCTGTGTGTGGAGCTATCTACAGGGGGGCTGTGTGTGGAGCGATCTACAAGGGGGGCTGTGTGTGGCGCTATCTACAGGGGGGCTGTGTGTGGAGCGATCTACAAGGGAGCTCATGTGGATGATTTTTCCATTGACCGGTAGCATAATATCTGTGGTATCCAGACAGTCTAGAGATCCGCAGTGAGAATGTGCGCTTGTGATTTGAAGAAGGATCTGGCTGTGATTTGATGTGCTTATGCGGGATATTGGGCGTGGCTTAAAATGTCCCTCTTTTCCGAATTCAAAAGTTGGGAGGTATGTTACAAAAGAGTCTAAGAAGATGAGATACAAAATTGTCTGTCCAATACTGAGCTTAATTCCCTTAATACTCGTGGATGTATGCCGTCTGGGCCAGGGGATTTCTCAATATTTAATTAGCTCAGACGTAGCTGTGTTAAGCAGGCAATGTCGGGTGGGGAACCTTTATTACTGTCCCCCTAAATATCTGGTACTGGCAGCTCATGAGCGAACACAGAGGAAAAGTACGTATTTGACCCCTTCCTGACATTTGATGTATCCATACGCCAAAGTCGGGTAGGGGATGTATGGAACGGGCTCACGGTGTGAACCCACTCCATACGATGCGGGTGTCGGCTGTTGCTCGTTTAACTTGTTAAATGCTGCCATCAATAGCGACCGCAGCATTTAAATCGTTAGAAAGAGGGGGTGACCCCCTCTAGCAGATCATCACACCCCCTGCAACGCAATCGCGGGGGGGGGGGCGATGGTTGCTATGGCTGCCTGGGGGCCTAATGAAGGCCCCCAGGTCCGCAATCTTTGTGCACCTATTAAGCCCTGTTGTAAACGCCAGAATCTCTATTTTTTGGAAGGTGGGGAGGACAAAACGAAAATTAAAATCTGAAAAAGGGCTGCGGCGGGAAGGGGTTAATATCTCAGCCCTCCCTTTGTCCTCTACAATTATATTCATCTTTAAGAGGGCCAATATTATCAGATTTGTACTTCTTGGCATTAATATATTTATACAATTTTTGGGATTTATTTTAATGTCGTTAGCGATTTGTTTTTCTGCAGATAACTTTGCTAAATTGATTTCATTTTTACATTTTCCATTGAGATCTTTGTAAATCTGGAATGCTTTTGCTGAGCCCTCAGCCTTCCATGTTTTGAATGCTTTTTGTTTTTGTCTTATTATATTCAGTAATTCCCTATTCATCCATATTGGTCTCCTTTTATTCCTAGACATTTTGTTACCAGCGGGTATAAACTGACTACACGATTCATGTAATATATCTTTAAAAGCTCCCCATTCAGTGTCAGTATCCCTATTTATCATTACATGAAACCAGTCAATAAGACTAAGTGTTTCCCTCAGTCGATAGAATTTTGCTTTCTTAAAATCCTAGGTTTTTCTAGTTCCCCATCGTATTGTTTTATTGAAAATTATATTGAAACTTACCATATTGTTGCCCAAGTGCTCCCGGACCTCCACATCTGATATTGTGTCTGGTCTATTAGATAAGACCAGATCCAGCACATTATCCCCTCTGGTTGGTTTATTAACCATCTGAGTGAAAAATTGTCGTGAATTGTGTATAAAAACTTATGGCTTTTAGCACATCCAGCGGCTTCTATGTCCCAATTAATGTCAGGGTAGTTAAAATCCCCCATAATAAGGACCCCATTATTATTTGCTGCCTTTTGTATTTGTTGCAGCATTTCATCCTCGTCCTGTTCCGCGGCTTATAACAAACTCCAATTAGCAGTTTACCGTTATTGCCCGGTCCATGAATATGAACCCATAAAGACTCCGCACTGTCACAGTCTCCCCCAATGTCTTCATTCAGGACTGGTCTTTGGTTGGATTTTACAAACAGACAAACCCCTCCACTTTTTTATCTTTTCTATTCCTTCTAAATACTGTGTAGCCCCCCACACATTTGTTACCCAGTCCTGGCTCTTATCCAGCCAGGTTTCTGTTTTGCCCACTACATCTTAATCTGTGTCGATCATTAGAATCTCCAACTCGTCCATTTTACTTGCAAGACTTCTTGCATTCG
Source organism: Rhinoderma darwinii (assembly GCF_050947455.1). Taxonomy (NCBI): domain Eukaryota; kingdom Metazoa; phylum Chordata; class Amphibia; order Anura; family Rhinodermatidae; genus Rhinoderma; species Rhinoderma darwinii. Next base: position 35,575,227 of record NC_134687.1, on the reverse strand, counting down.
CCAGCATACCTTTAATATTACCAACACTTTTAATATTCTTAGGTCCATATTTATTCATAGTCACCTCCCTACTTGGCTTGCTAACCACAGTTAAATCACGCTAAATCCCCATTATCCCCTTTTTTATCCCACTCCCTATGTAGTCTATCTAACCCCACTTGTGTATCCCCTCCCTCCCTCCCTCCCCCATGTTAGTACAAGGATACTTACTGCTGGGGCCCTGTATCAGTATCATGTCTGATACTGTCTGCTGGGCCATGTATCTAAGCCTATCATGTGTGATACTCACTTCTGGGGCACTGTATCTAAGTCTATCATGTGTGATACTGACTGCTGGGGCACTGTATCTAAGTCTATCATGTGTAATACTGTCTGCTGGGACATGTATCTAAGCCTATCATTTGTTATACTGTCTGCTGGGGCCATGTATCTAAGCCTTTCGTGTATGATACTGTCTGCTGAGACAAGGAGGGTATGTGGGACTACCTACGGCACTGTCTACAAGGGGGATGTCTGGCAGGGGGACTGTGTGTGTAACACTATATACCGGGGGATTGTGACACTATATACAGGCGGGTTGTGACACTGTATATACGGTGCATTGTGTGGGGAACTCTCTACAGGTGTCTTTGATTAGAGCCCCGAGACATAACATTGCTTGGGGCCCCAGAAATGACAAATTTGCCCCTGAGTGTTAGTATAAGGATACTTACTGCTGTATCTAAGGCTACATTCACATGAGCGTGACAGATTTCCGTGCGGAAAAAACGCACATAAATCTGTCCGTGTGCGTTGCGTTTTTCATCAGTGTGCTTTGCGTGTGGCATGTGTTTTTCATGCACTCGCAAGCACTTTTATTTTCAGTGTAATTGATGCGTGAAAAACGGACAGCACACGGATGTCGTCCGTGTGTTGTCCGTGGTTTTCACGCACCCGTTGACTACAAAGGGTGGCTATACACCAATATAGGACATGCAGTGAGTTTCACGCAACGGGCACTCGCTGCATGAAAACACACGCACGTGCGAATAGCCCCATTGTTTCAACGCTCAACACACGGACAAGAATCACGCTCGTCTGAATGAGCCTTAAGCCTATCATGTGTGATACTGGCTGCTGGGGCCATGTATCTAAGCCTATCATGTATGATACTGTCTGCTGGCACCATGTATCTAAGCCTATCATGTATGATACTGTCTGCTGGCGCCATGTATCTAAGCCTATCATGTATGATACTGTCTGCTGAGACAATGCATCCATCTCTATCTAGCGGTGTAGCTATAGGAGCCTTAGGGTATGTGCACACGATAACTGCATTTACGTCTGAAATTACGGAGCTGTTTTCAGGAGAAAACAGCTCCTGAATTTCAGACGTAATTGCTCGCACTCGCGTTTTGCGGGGTGTGCATTACGGACGTAATTTGGAGCTGTTCTTCATTGGATTCAATGAAAAACGGCTCCAATTACGTCCCAAGAAGTGTCCTGCACTTCTTTTGACGAGGCTGTTATTTTACACGCCGTCTTTTGACAGCGACGCGTAAAATGACAGGTCGTCGGCACAGTACATCGGCAAAGCCATTGAAATGAATGGGCAGATGTTTGCCGACATATTGGAGCCGTGTTTTCAGGCGTAATTCGAGGCGTAAAACGCCTCCATTACGCCTGAAAATAGGTTGTGCGAACCCAGCCTTAGTCTTATAGATATGCTATCTCCGATATATATGTAAAAATGTATTTCTTTTTCAGGGGGGTGGTAAATATATGTCTCGGGGCTTGTGCCCCTGATCTTTTAGGACCCTAGCAACGCCCCTGCTTGCGCTTGCAGCTCTCTATTGCCTATGCCTGCCCTTATCCAAAGCCCTGTGAATTAGGCAACTGATGAGAATCATAACATTAATTGACAGTAACATTATAGTATTTTATTAAAATCCATCATCCAACATAAGTCTAGCGCTTGGTACCAAATAGGTTATGGGTCCACATATTATGGCATCATCAATTAAAAAGTCCATATTAAAGTCTAAAACCTCCTCAACATCTTGTTACAGTTACTATGAATCTTCAGGATATATTCACACGGCTTATTTTCAGCCGTTTTTCGGGCCATAAACGCACAGAAAATGTCTGAAAATACGGGGGCTAAACGCCTCGAAACATCTGCCCATTGATTTCAATCTGAAATACCGTGTTTCTTTCCGACGGAGCGTTTTTAAAAAAAAAACGTTCCGTAAAAAAAGAAGTGCATGTCAGTTCTAGAGCTGTAAATAATGCCTCAAAAAACGCTTCATGCATAAAAAACGGCTGAAACTCAGTGTGTGAAGATACCCTTAGGGTATCGCAATGAATGAAGAAAGAAATAGCCTTAGGGTATGTTCACATAGCAAATGAAAAACAGCCATATAATATGGAGCTGTTTTCAAGGGAAAACAGCCCCTGACTTTGAGGCGTTTTTTAAGCATCAAGCGTTTTTTGATGCGTTTTTTTACGGCCGTTTTTGGATCTGTTTTTGTATTGACCCAATGAAAAACAGCACCAAAAATGGCTCAAGAAGTAAGAGGCACTTCTTTTTTACGGAGCGTTTTTTTTTACGCGACAATTTTACAAACAGCCACGTAAAAAAAAAACCCCGTCGGGGGGGGGCGTGGCCGCAAGCGCATGGAGTAGGACGTGTGTTGTTCCAGCTCCCTAGCTCCTAGGCTATAATCGGCTAACATCGGCTCTCACAGGGCTCATCCGTGATTTTAAATAACAGCACCGTTAACCGGACACCGTAAGGATACTTACCTTGTCAAGATGGGAAGGATTCGCAAGAAACCGGCCGCTGCAAAGATGACAGAGTTCTTCCCGGCGGCGAGGTCCCAAAATGGCGCCGGATCGCCGTCTTCAGAGAGGTCAGAGGAGCATGTAGCTGACCGCAGATCTTCTGGGGCTGCTAGAGGCGCAGGCCTCGCAGTCTCCTCACCCCGCTTTCCTCGATCTTCGGACCCTGCATTGCTGCATACCGGGCCTCAAGCTGGACTGTTCTCCTCCAGGCCGCCATCTTCCCCAACAGTGAGTACTGATAAATCTCCTTCAGACCATGTGCTAAACATGGCGTCTGAGATGTTACACAGCACAGGGGCTGATAAACCAGTGACTGAATCTGCACTTAAACTCATGCTGCACGATTTTCATGCTTCTATACAGCAGTCCATTCAGCATGCATTCCATGATTTACAAAAAGATTTCATGGCCTTGGGGGATAGAACCTCTCACATTGAAACTAAGTTATCAGAATACTCTGTGGCCCATAATGATTTGGTGGACTCTAATATCTGTTTGGAAGAACAAGTGGAAGCATTGTCGTGTAAAATTGCAGATTTGGAGGACAGGTCACGTCGAAATAATGTGCGCTTTAGGGGTATTCCTGAAGATACAACAAATGCTCAACTGATGGAATATCTAATGGATCTATTTGTGGCCCTGTTGCCGGAGACGCCGCAGGGAGATTTGCTGGTGGACAGGGCGCATCGTATCCCTAAACCTAAATCCCTGCCGGCATCGACACCAAGAGATGTGATTGCCCGGATACACTTTTACCATTTCAAAGATAAGCTTCTCCTGGCAGCGAGAAACGCAACCTCTCTACCTGAGAGATTTAAGAATATACAGCTATTTGCTGATCTTTCAGCAGCTACACTACTTCGCAGGAAAGAATTTGGCCCCACAACACGTGTCTTACGGGACTGCCAGATACCCTATAAATGGGGGTTTCCTGTTAAATTGGTTATCTCATACAAAGATTCAAGGCATGTTGCGGACACTCCGGCTAAAGCCGCGGCACTCATCACCAAGTGGAATTTAGAATCTGGGGGACTACCAAAAGGGGGATCTTCTCCACGGCTCCGAGCTGTCAACCCAGCTACAAAGTTTCACCGCCTTGAGGAGGAATGGCGGGAAGTGCGCCATCGTCGGTCTTCTTTATCTTAACCTCCAGTGGGGGTTCCCATTTAAATCCTCTGTTATTGCTTACACTGCTGGAATGCATTGTTCATGTATAAGTAGCCTCTGTGGAGGCAGTTATTCTATGCCAGTATTGGATGAGTTTTAAACTTTATGCTTTTTGTTTTGAGGGGATGAGCTCGTTGATATGGCCTAGGGTAGGGTCATGTCTGCTAATGTTGATGCAGATTTCCCTCCCTTCTGGGGCTGTACTATCTGCTTGTCAGATAGGACCTGGATTGCTATGTTTAGTTGTTTGTTTAAGGATCCGCGGGTTGGATCCGGTGGTTCAGTTACTCATACTCACACTCACAGGTCATAAGATACTAGATCTCATAGCTAGTTTGAAATTACAGAGGGGGTTGTTACACCGTGTGAAAGGGGCCTTTACGCAAGTACATTTTAACCGTCAATATGGTACTTAAATTTTCCTCCCTGAACACGAAAGGGTTAAATAGCCCTTTCAAACGCTCCATGTTATGGGCTGAAGCTAAGAAATTGCAGGCATCGGTGTTATGTGTACAAGAGACACACTTAAATCAGGCAGACACATTTCGTTTAAAACACAAGCATTTTCCCCACATATGTACAACCCCGGCAGTTGCAAAGAAAAGAGGTGTGGCTATTATAATTAATCAAGCAGTTGCATTTGTACAGGATCATATCCATATTGATCCTGGAGGTCGGTATATCATTCTAGTGTGCCATTTGAATAATGTACAGTATACTATAGTCAATGTATATGCGCCAAACACTCATCAGATCCGATTCCTTAATAGACTTTTTAGAAAGATTCATCAGATTCAAAAAGGGCATCTTATAATAGTAGGAGACTACAATAAAGTTATGTGGCCGTCTTTAGACACTACAACACTGGGAGCGGTGCATTCTCCCTCGGAATTATTCAAAGCTATGTCAGAGGAGGGTCTGGTGGATGTTTGGCGCTTGCAACATTTAAATGAGAAGGATTTCACATTCTTTTCACACCCTCATGGCACATATTCGAGAATCGATATGGTATTTGTGGATAGGTATTTGTTTGACAAGGTCTCTTCCTCTCAAATTGGACCCATTACGTGGTCTGATCACGCCCCTATTTCGATTTCAATCTCTGAAAAGTTTAATAAACCCCCTACATTCCCCTGGCGGATTAATCACTTTATCTTAAATTCCCCTAAATACCAAGACGCTCATGTAACTAACCTAGAAGAGTTTTTTCAATTTAATGTATCCTCGGAGGTATCTCCCACAATGGTTTGGTGTGCCCACAAAGCCTATATGAGAGGGCACTTCCTTAGTTTAGCAGCTAGGGACAAAAAGATTAGGGAAGCTAAAAGAATCCAATTATTAGAAGATATTATCCGACTTACGCAGGTAAATAAAGGGACATTTGATACAGGAAGAGCCCGAGAGATTGGACATCTTCATACACAATTGCACCAATTAGACCTATACAAATACGATAAAGCTTTAAGACGACTGAAAGTCAAGTATTACAGGCACAGTAATAGGGCGGGAACTCTTTTAGCGCAACAACTAAAACGTCAAGACTGTAAATCTAGAATTCCCTTCCTTTACAACCAACAAAACGAGATTTTATTTAATCCACAAGATATTGCGAACTCTATCGCACAATACTACTCCTCTCTCTATAATTTAAAACAGGATCCAGGGGTTCCCCAACCTTCCCCGTTGGGCATTACAGGATTTTTAGACTCTGTAGCGCTACCGTGTGTCACGCCAGAACAGCTGGAAACCTTATCCCAACCTTTCCAACTGACAGAAATTGGAGATGCTATAAGCTCCCTGAAGTCCCAAAAATCTCCAGGGCCTGATGGGCTTACTAATGACTATTTTAAAAAATTCCGAGCTATTCTAGGCCCCCAGCTTTTATCTTTATTCACGCATATTCACACAACGGGTCAAATGCCTCCAGAAATGCTCCGAGCTACAATTATAACATTACCTAAACCGGGCAAGACTGCGGACAGGCCGCAGAACTTTCGTCCCATTAGCCTACTTAATACAGATTTAAAGTTGTACTCCAAAATTTTAGCCACGAGATTAGCTTTGATACTTCCTCAATTGATACATCAAGACCAGGTCGGATTTATTAGGCAGAGATCTTCGGTAGATGGGACGAGAAGGTTTATAGACCTCATCGACTGGGTGGGGAGAAGTCGGACGCCTTCTCTGCTTTTATCTTTGGATGCGGAGAAGGCGTTTGATCGGGTGCACTGGGGTTACCTGGAGGCTGTTCTTACCAAATTTGGCATAGTGGGGAAAGCTCGAGACATCATTATGGCTCTATACACTTATCCTTCCGCTACGGTGTTGGCCTCGGGGTATCAATCTTCCCCATTTCTTATCACTAATGGCACACGTCAGGGGTGTCCGCTTTCCCCGCTGATTTTTACTCTGGTGATGGAGCCTTTGGCGGAGGTCATAAGATCAAACACAGAAATCAGAGGGGTAAAAGCAGGGCGAACAGAACACAAAATAGGTCTATTCGCTGATGATGTTCTTATGATTCTGACAGACCCCTGCACCTCCCTTCCACACATTATGAATAGTCTAAGCACGTTCAGTGCTGTCTCTTATTACAAACTAAATGAAAATAAGTCCCAAATTATGAACATGGGCTTATCAGATTTGGTGGTTCAGAATTTGCAATCTTTGTACTCCTTTCAATGGTCAACTCGAGGGCTGAATTATTTAGGGATTAAATTATGTTTCCCAGCCTCTCAGATGTATGCTCTTAACTACCCCCCGCTACTGAGCCAGTTATCCAGCGAGCTAGAGGAATTCCTTAAATTTGAGGTTTCGTGGGTAGGGCGTATTGCAGCACTGAAAATGATGATTTTACCTAAAATTCTCTACCTGTTTAGGAACTTGCCCATCTGGATCCCTACCTCATATTTACATAAATTACAAAATTTACTGGTGAAATATGTATGGAAAAAACAAAGGGCCAGAGTCGCGGCTCAGGTTCTTTACCTACCAGTCGCTCAAGGCGGTTTAGGCTTCCCTCATATTACAGCGTACTATCACGCCTGCATTTTAGATCAGGTTAGACAATGGATGCACCCTACACAGTCCTTGCATTGGGTTCTCATAGAAAAAGAATGGGAAAATGTTAGCTCCTTGGATTCATACCTATGGGCTATGGCACTTAAACAGTCCACTCCCACCCCATCTATGTTAACTACCAAGGCTGCTTTTGCTTCATGGAAAATGATGGTAGTAAAAAGAGGCCTAATTCCACTAAGAGTAGCAGAGTTATCCATTAAGAATCTCTCATACTTGTTACCTGATATGAACCTGTCAATGTGGGAATTGGAGGGCATTGAGAGGGTGGGAGATGTGTGGAGTGAAGGTCTTCTTCTTACCTTTGCGGAGCTATCTACTAAGTATCATTTGCCAATTACAGAATTTTACAAATACGTTAGAGTTCGTCACTTTTTGTTGGGAATGAGTGATACTCCTTCTCCCCTTAAAACACCCTACGAAATATACTTTCACCAGCCGGATAGAAGAGCAAAAGGGGTGTCCAAAGCCTATCAGGCCATTTTGGAAGTGTTGAACAAATCTAACCTTCTATTCGTTGATAAATGGGAAACGGATCTTGCATTGCCCACGGGTAGTGTAGACTGGGAAGCTACTTTCTCCCTGGCCTCTCAACTATCCAACTCCACTCACCATTTCGAAGCCTCTAGGAAGGTATTATACAGGTGGTATTTGACACCTCACCGCCTATCTCTCATTTACCCCAGCTCCTCTAATATGTGCTGGAGGTGTTGTAAGGAAATTGGTACTCTTAAGCATATTTTTTGGTTTTGTTCAGCTCTTAGGACGTTTTGGAAGAAAATAGATAAACTATTAACCAATGTCCTACATTTTCCGCTAGAATGTACTCCGGAGTTGGCATTACTTAATGTGGGATTAGGCGACTTTCATACACATGATAAGACCGTAATCTTTCATGTACTGTGCTCAGCAAGAATATTAATTGCTAGGTATTGGAAGAAGACCTCCACTCCTACGATGAGGGAGGTGATTCAATGTGTCAATTTAAATTGTATTATGGAACGTTCGATTTATCAGCAGAGAACCCTAGGGACCCAGTGTCTTCATTGGGATAAATGGACTGATTCTCGTTACTTTGTTGATGCTCTTCACACATAAAACATTTCTCCTTACAAATGTATGATCCTGTGAGTAAGGTTTAGTGTTATTTTTTGGTTCTGTTTTTAGTTAATTCTGTTTAGTTTGACCTAGATGGTTTCTGTTTTCCTTTTTTTTATTTTATTTATGTATTATTTTATTTAGTATCAAAATCCGAGTAAAACAAATATATTACTAAAGGAGTACATATGTTCTTAGTCCTTTATATACCATTGAATGTTCATGTTACAACTTTATATGGGCCTAAGATGTATATTTAAGTATGCTTTGAACATCCTTGACTTTTATAAGTATGATCTTCATATATGACTGTCAGCGGGGGATGTCCCGACATACTCTGGTAAAGTGGAATGTATGTACATCAGATGTTTTCTTATTTTCTCAATAAAAAACTTTTGTTTCAAAAAAAAACCCCGTCGGAACAAAACACAGTTTTTCCCATTGAAATCAATGTGCATATGTTTGGGGGGCGTTCAGCCCCCGTATTTTCAGCTGGCTGAAAATAAGCCGTCTAAACATACCCTAAAACTTCAAGGGTCATTTTAGACAATTGTAGTGAAATTCTGAAATTTGTTTATTTGGCACACCATGTAAATTGAAAAAACCACTGAATGTGTCCACTGCAATATGCTTTGTGTAAGAAAAGAGATCCTGGAATCAGTCAACTCATGTCATTCAATGCAAATGTATTTCAGTGAAAATTTTAGACCTTTCTCTCTTCCTACATGTCTGTTTGTTTGTTTGTTTGTTTGTTTGTTTGTTTGTTTGTTTGTTTGTTTCTCTTTCCCTTCCTCCCTTCTTTCCTCACTTCCCTCTTCCTGCTCCCTCCCCTTTCTTTCCTCACTTCGTCTCTCTCTCTTCCTGCTCCCTACCCCTTTTTTCCTCACTTACACTCCCTTTCTCCTTTCTCCCCCTTCCTCTCTTCTTTCCTTACTTCCTCTCTTTCTTTCTTCTCCCTCCCCCTTCCTTCATTCGTTCCTCACTTTCGATCTCTCTTCCTTCTCCCTCCCCATATTTCCTCACTTCCTCTCTCTCTCTCCCTTCTCCCTCCCCCTTCCTCCCTTCTTTCCTTACTTCCTCTCTCTCTCTTCCTTCTCCCTCCCCCTTCCTTCCTTCGTTACTCACTTTCTCTCTCTTCCTTCTCCCTCCCCATCTTTCCTCACTTTCTCTCTCTCTCTCCCATCTCCCTCCCCCTTCCTCCCTTCTTTCCTTACTTCCTCTCTCTTCCTTCTCCCTCCCGCCATCTTTCCTCACTTCCTCTCCCTCTCTCTTCCTTCTCCCTCCCTTTCCTACCTTCTTTCCTCACTTCCTTTCTCTCTTTCTCTCTTCCTTCCTTCCTCCCACCCATAAAACTTACAATACTGATGAGTTAGGGAACATTTGGCATGTTGGATTGGATTTTATCTTCATTAAAAAGCTTACAAATCACAAGAAGCATCTTTGACTATATCTCTAGCAAAAAGGAAGGAAAAAGAAGCTTGCCATGATGTTACTTTTCAATCGTTGGCCCATTACACTGACATTAGTACGTGAACCTGAAATCTTTAATACATCAAGTACTAATTGGATTCACGAACTTGTCAGTTGAAATCTAGCAATTAGTTCCTGTAAATGGAAAGTTGCATGCATCCAGGATGCCGCATTTGGCTGCAGGTTTCCTCAATGTCTTAGCAAATCCAATAAAATGCTAGTGCAATAAGGTTTGATATGTCCCAATTACAAGCCTTAGGTATTATGTGACGCACAAAATTTGCTGTGATGTGACTCTATGGAAATTGGCTCTATTGTAACTGTCTAGCAACCTCGGGTGCCCAATGATTCCTATCCAAAATAATCTCCAAGTACAAGGTCTGAGTTGTGATGTCAGAAGCAATTTTTAGCTGAAGTTTTCATTGATCATATTTTGAAGTTCATGTGCACCTCCTGAGACTCTTCTTGTATCCCAACAGTATTTAGTTGAAATAATACGTATTAATTTGTTAAAGGAGTTTTCCCATGATCAATATTTATCACCTATTCAAAGTTTAGTGGATAAATATATGATCGGTGGGGGTCTGACCGCTGGGACGCCCTCCAATCATGAGAACAGGCTTACCTTGCTGTTCCTGAGAGCCCCATGTGACTCAAGCAGTACTGTGCATGCTCGGATGAGGAGTCATTTATTTCCATGCACACTACCACTCCATTCCTATGGGGCTCCCAGAAACGGCAAAGGTAAGCCCATTCTCGTGATCGGTGGGATTATGATTATGGAAAAACCATAATCAACAGGAAACATCAAAGGGAAACTCTGGTGAAAAAACATACTTTTTCACCTGTAATCATGATCACACTGCAGTCTCTAGGTCTCTGAATAAAAATATATCAGACACTTTCCTTAATGCAAATCTTAAAGATCCTTTATATATATATATATATATATATATATATATATAAGCTAGTAAAGTAAAAGCAGCACCGTTCTTCCAGTGTGGGGTGCAAGTCCCTGTTCAGACACACGACCAGTGTCACAAATCCACAGACAAAACCAATACACAGGTCAGCACTCCAAGGTAAAGTGTAAAATAAGGATCCTTTATTCACCACAAGCGCAACGTTTCAGCCCTGCTCAATGGGGCCTTTCTCGCTTGAGAAAGGCCCCATTGAGCAGGGCTGAAACGTTGCGCTTGTGGTGAATAAAGGATCCTTATTTTACACTTTACCTTGGAGTGCTGACCTGTGTATTGGTTTTGTCTATATATATATATATATATATATATATATATATATATATATATATATATACATACACGTGTATATATATAAAATATGGTTGGACAGCACACAGAGTAATGCAATAAAGTGCACAATTTACTGAAGCTTCGATGTCACTAGAAATAAACAGCAGGATCGTTTGTGACAATGATTTCCTTTGTCAAGCTGGTGGTTTGAATGAATGTCACAATAGTTTGGATAGCCTAAAAAAAATAAAAAATATTAAATAATGGGTAACAAAAAAAAATGTGATTCAGTAATAATGAAAAAGGAAATGATATTGAGCATGTGATTCTGCTCCTTTAGGTAAAATACAATATAAGTTAGCTTTCCATGATGTCGCTGTCTGCCTGAAAAACACGGATGGGCGACACATGACTCAGGGGAGCTGAAATTGTGCAATAATTTCGAGCATCAGTAAAAATGCTACAAGCAAAATTCTGATCCATTTTGATGTCATTTTAATCCTTAATTCAAGCTTTGAGGTCTGATTACTGAATAGAAGCAATCTCGGCACAAAGAAACGAAATTGCCATGGCTTTTTCTCATTTTTGCTCTTGTAGGATAGGCCAGGCTGTTACTTATCTGATGTATCTGTGCACTGAATCTCACAAATAGGTCTAAATAATTTTTGCTTTTTCTGTGACTGTAAAGTGGCTACTTTCTCCGTCTCTTGCTGGCAGCTGAGCAATCATTTGGAAACGCAAGAAAAGTCCCCGCTGGGATAAGTATAGATATCCCCCCCATATACTGTAGGGGCTTACAGCAGTTTCAAGTATGAATTTTATGTCAACATCTCAATGGATGTTTATGATCCTTGTTCAAGCATCTCTAGAATACAGAAGTAGAGATGATCATTTTATAACAACTACAAATCACCACATTTTAATTTAAATGTTTTAACTAATTCCTTAAAGAAGTTTTACTCTTTACTCAGTGCCTTCTATTCCCCCCCCCCCCCCCCGCCCTTTTATGGTGTACTAAATAATACAGCCATACAGTGTACAAATAACTATACTATACAGTACCCCAAAAATATGCTATAAAGTTCTTAAATAACACTGCCTAATTGAAAAAAGAAAGCTGCTTGAGCAGTGGCTTTTCCATAGGGACCAGAGTACAAGATCCGGATGTCCAGGGTCAGTGATGCCCCTTCAGTTATGACAAGTGATGTCCCTTTAAGAAAGTTTCCGTATATAGGCTGGTACATATAGGTGATGCTTACCTGCAATTTATTTTCTCATGGTTCTTGTTACTTGACTCCTTTTTAGCTCAGTTCTATTTGGGCAGATCTGTGACTACAGCTTAGCTACAGTGCCTATGGGGAGTCTGATGTAGTCTGAAATCCACTTCCTGTTCCATCCCCGATTCAGGCTGCTGCTCAGCAGGAAGTCAATGTATGGAGAGCTGATTTCCATTATAGCAAGAGCAAAATGATTAGAAAGTCTAGACTACTAAATCAATAAAAAATAATATTACTATGTAAGGGTCACACATATACTAAGGCATGTCTTCCCCGCCTTTGTAAGGAGGAAGGACGGGCTGGACAGCAGGTTTCTGTTTTTGTCAAATACTATAATAAAAAGATTTCTAAACTACATGGTATATTAATTCCTTATGGTTTACAAGATCTCTGCTTGTAGTCATTGAAAGGGAAAATTTGTGATTTACTTGAAAATCTGTCCTTTTCATGTAATGGTCACACAGTTAAAAAAGAGAGCTCTGATACCTGTAACAAGTCATTCAGTGTGTGATCATAACATGACAAGGACAGATTTTCATCAGCGTTAGATTGGAGTTCTTTAAGCCAACCAAGAAAATATTCTGAAGGACCACTCTCCATCCATAGAGAACATAATGTCAAATGAGTTATTTGTGAATGAACCCAGTGAATCTATTAGAAACAAATCCTAGTGGCAAGTGAGTGACTTCAAATGGAGTTTTCTGCTGAACCTTTCGGGCACATTAGAGCCTGGGCCCATTGGGAGATCCTCCGGTACTCTGGTGGGCAAGTCCAATCCTAATTGTATATATATTTATTCATTTATTTGGTGAACATAAAATGTTGAGTAACATTTTAAATACATATTTTGTACTGTCACAGCCTCTTTAAATACTCCAGAGCTGTATTCACAATTCTGCTAGTTGTTATTGGAAACAGTTAATAAACTTGTAGTTAGGTGATTCCTTAACTTCTTATCTAAAATTCTTTGATACAGTGGCACAGTTAGTTTTTCCTACATCAGATTATTGTTCAGCACCTGGTGTTAATATTAGACTTCCCAGAATGCAAATCAAGGAATGATGGGAGCTTTCAGCTATGAAGCCTGAATGAATGTGAAGGCAGCACTGAAGTATATTACAAGCTGTAATCCAGGATCAGTACAAGCTAAATAATGTAATGTTACAAAGTTACTCATTAAGTTATTTCGAATTATTCTTTATATAAACTGTAAAAGAGATAAAGGCGGACATACGTAGGCTTTAACATGAAGAAGGCAATCCAGTGTTCTCAGCTCTAACTGTCCCTTATTATAGATATATGTCAGCCCAGTACGGGCTACGGCCGTATATTTAGCACTATGAAAACTGGATAGAATAACTACCACCGTTAGCTGTCAATGACTCTTCTAGTCCTGGAAACAGGGGAGATGGATTGAATTAATAGTTCAATGATGCAAGATTATGCAGGGCCCAAGTTAAAGGTGAACATGTAACATGATTGTTGGGTGCCATATACTGTAGATCATTTAGATTTATTTATTTCCATTATATTGGGTTTAGTTACTTGTTACACAAGATGCTCACAAATTTTCTACAATGTTATCACCATATTTTACACTACTGCAGCTGACAGGACTAGTAAGAATCCTTTGACTCTAAGTTCTACATCTGTGGGGGCTGTGGTTGCTTGGCCGCATTTCAACAAGCAAGATGTGCACCAGTACCTTACACTAGAAATATTGTGCACCAATGGGGGGAAGAAAGGAAACGATTCCTTACAAGAGTATTCCTTTAATTATAAAGTATTATGTGAAAATGTGTAAATGTCCAAATGTCACATACTTACTTACTTACTGTAACGTCCGTGGTCGCTGACCACAAACTCCTTCCATTCAGTCAACTCCCTTCTCTCCAGAGATGTCTGCACATACAGCCGTCCTGTTCCACAGTGACCACCAGGGTGCGCTTGTGAGCTTAGTCCAGACTTAAGCGCACACAGGTGGGAGATTGAGCTGATTGCTCCCAGAGCACCCTGGGCTATAAGAAGGGCTGTACCCCTCCCTGCAATGCCTGAGTGTTGTTGTCGTACCCTAGTTTGTCTAAGCAAATGGTCTCCTAGTGTTTCCCAGTTCCCAGTGTTTCCCGTTCCTGCTACCTGTAACCTGTATCCCGTTCTATCCTGGTCAAGTACGGTGTTGAGCTGAAATCATGCTGTGCTGTATACCACACCTCTTTTGCTACACCACGCCTGGAGCCTGCCTGCTGCCTAGTCCCCGCCGAGCCTGTCTTGCTACTGTCTGTGCTACCACAGGTACCCTATACGAAATGTAGACTGTGACCTGTGTCCTGTTGGCCAGCTGCCATACCGTCAAGGCAGTACGGCCCAGTGGGTCCACGTACCCGATGCGACACTTACCCAGTCACATAGATGGTATGGTTTAAAAAAAAAAAAAACAACAATCTAGTTAAACCATTGGAGCAAAGAGGATGCAGTTGAAGGGAAGAGGAATACTTAAAGAGGTTCTGTCACCAGATTTTGCAACCCCTATCTGCTATTGCAGCAGATCGGCGCTGAAATGTAGATTACAGTAACGTTTTTATTTTTAAAAAACGAGCATTTTTGGCCAAGTTATGACCATTTTTGTATTTATGCAAATGAGGCTTGCAAAAGTCCAAGTGGGCGTGTTTAAAGTAAAAGTCCAAGTGGGCGTGTATTATGTGCGTACATCGGGGCGTTTTTACTACTTTTACTAGCTGGGCGTTCTGACGAGAAGTATCATCCACTTCTCTTCAGAACGCCCAGCTTCTGGCAGTGCAGACACAGCCGTGTTCTCGAGAGATCAAGCCTCATTTGCATAACTACAAAAATGGTCATAACTTAAAAACGTTACTGTAATCTACATTGCAGCGCCGATCTGCTGCAATAGCAGATAAGGGTTGCAAAATCTGGTGACAGAACCTCTTTAATAGAACTTTGTTTCCCCCTATTGAGCCACAGGAAGGCAAAAATGCTTATTAGGTATGAGCCCATCTGCCATAAATGGGAGAAATACTCTTCCTGCTCCCAAGTGACGATCAGACTGGATCATACAAGGATTCTATTCCATGGAAAAACTTATTACTGTATTTTTTGTAAGCACCATTTATATACTTACAAATGTATCATGTTCCCTCTTAGACTAGAGGCATAACTTCAATCTCCTAGGCTCCACTGCAAAATCCACCATGTGCCATTTATAATACTGGGGTCTTCTTCTGTGGCAGAGGGGCCTTTTGGCTCCCTCAGGCACCAGTGCCCGGGGGATGACTGGTACCTCTGTACCCCCTATAGCTACACTCCTGCCTGAAACATCTCTTCTCAAGAATAAATAAATAAATTATTTTAACCATTACTTAGAACTGAGGTTCTCCATTCTCCATATCGGCTTATTGATGTAATTTTCAGAATTTAATGTTAGACAAAGGAAACCTGAATTATCACGTTTGAATCACCCATTTAAAAAATAAATTTCTCCTTAAATTGAATAACCGTTGGTAGCACCATGAACAGTAATTACAACTAAACACTGTCACATCATCGTAGAATCTAACCTTCACCGGCTTACATTTAATAGAAAGCTGCAGTAAGCCGTTCTGAGCCGAATCCGTCACTGTGATACATCAAAGCTTTTTTTATTTTTAATAAGAGTCAATTCGAAAACTAGTTTTTATCACTAAATAAATGCTTTCCAATAAAAAAAAAACAAAGGTATCCAAAGCCTTTAAATATCACCTCTGTGCTCAAGACAACTTATTTGAAGAACTGTTTTTCATTATCAACTTATATAGGAAATGTTTGCTTGCAACTGAAATTATTATTTCTACAGGGGTCACTTACGGAATAGCAATATGCATTCACTTAGTATTATGAAAATCCCTTTAACCATAAAACCAGTCTGACAAATGTATACACAATGCTTCTTAATATAAATCTCTCCTGTAAACCTTCTCCAGTAGGATGTAATTCCAGCGGAAAAATATTAATGGTATAGAAATGCCTTCTCCTTTGAGTGACTTTATCAAATGTAAATGACTGCATGAAGCACTAATAGACCCACTTTTCTCTGTCAGTGCACGTTATGTGTATGTCTATGTGCACTTCAGAAACATCACACAACGAGATAATGTTGTAATAAGTCTTCCAGGATTTTGCATTAATGGCTTATCCTTAGGTTATCAATAGCACATAATACACGGGATAGTACAAAATAGCTGCATGTGCCGGTCACCAGCCAGTATCTGTGTATGACAGATATAAAGTGCACTAGGTTGCAAGGAGTGTGGGAGAAACTGGTGAATGATGGGGTCAGGTACTGATGACTAACGTAATAGTGCGGCAAAGAAAAGGGTCAGATTAGGGAATATTATAGGCCTGTCCAAAAAGATGTGTTTTCAGGGCACGCTTACAATTGTTAATGTTGGGCTCTAATCTGATTGTCTGGGGTAGGGCATTCAGGAGGACGGGTGCAGCACAAGAAAAATCTTGGAGATGAAAATAAGAAGCTCGGATTATGGAGGATATTAATAGATTGTTGGCAGGACATAGAGCACAGGTAGAGTGGTAGACAGAGATGAGGGAGGAGATGTAAGAAGGTGCAGCACTGTGGAGAGCTTTGTGGATGAGTGTAATAAGTGGGTGAGTGTAATAGGTTTAAATTGTATTCTAATGTGAATGGGCAACCAGTGTAGTGACTGGCACAGGGTAGAGGCGTTGGTGTAGACGTTGGTCAGAAAGATGAGCCTGGCTAGAGCATCTAGGATACAGTGAAGAGAGGAGAGATTAGTGAGGGGAAGACTGATTAGTAATGAGTTACAGCAGTCAAGATGAGAGTGAATCAGAGCGACAATGAGAGTTTTGGCTGTTTCCTCCGTAAGAAAAGGGCAGATTCTGGAGATGTTTTTGAGGTGAAAGTGACAGGAGCGTGAAAGTGATTGAATGTGAGGAGTAAAGAAAAGATCTGAGTCAAACATAACCCCCGAGGCTGCGAGCGTGTTGCCCAGGTGTTATGATAGTACCACACACTGAGATGGAGATATCAGGTTTAGGGAGGTTAGTAGATGGTGGGAACACAAGGAGCTCAGTTTTAGAAAGATTCAGTTTCAGATAGAGAGAGGACGTGATGTTAGAGACAGCGGACAGACAATCACTGGTGTTTTGTATTAGAGTGGGGGGTGATGTCTTGGGAAGAGGTATATAATTGGTTGTCATCAGCGTAGAGATGGTACTGGAAGCCAAATCTGCTGATGGTTTGTCCAATAGGGGCTGTGTAGAGAGATAAGAGGAGAGGACCTAGGACTGATCCCTGAGGGACCCCCAATAGCAATGGGAAGAGGAGAAGAAGTGGAACCAAAAAAAGGACACACTGAACGAGTGGTCAGAGATAGGAAGAAAACCAAGAGAAAGCAGGGCCAATAGAGTGGAGCATGTTAAGTAGGAGTTGGTGGTCTACAGTATCAAAGGCTGCAGAAAGAGCCAGGAGTATCAGTAGAGAGTATTTTCCATTAGATTTAGCCATCCGGAGATCATTTGAGACTAAAGTAAGGGAAGTTTCTGTGAAGTGTAGAGTGCGGAAACCAGATTATAAGGGGTCAAGAAGAGAGTTAGCAGAGAGAAAGTGGATCAGACGAGAGTAGACCAAGCGTTCCATGAGTTTAGAGATGAAGAAGAGATTAAAGACATGGGTCGAAAGCAGAGCAGGACAGGTCAAGTGATGTTGTTTTCAGTAATGGGGTTATAACTGCATATTTAACCGCTTCCGGACCGCCCACTGTATATTCACGTCGGCACTTGCTGGGCTCTGTGCAGTGCCGACGTGAATTCACGGTGGGTGTTAAAAGCACGATCCGGGTGTCTCAGAGTAGCGCTGACACCCGGATCGCGCTGTTATCACCTGCCTCTGGTCCCGGAGATATGATCGGGACCTGATTAGTTCAGGTCCCGGTCATGTGATCGCAGGGAAAGTGTGTTGTAGCAACGAACTGGAAAGTTTGTTGCTATAACAAACTGGAAAGTTTGTTGCTACAACAAACTTTCCCGGGGACCGATTGCTGGTGCTGCAGTCGGTTATAAGGCAGAACCGGGGGCCATATAACAGCCCCCGGGTCTGCCATGCACAGCAGCCTATGAGAACCAGCCGGATGCTGGTTCTCATAAGCTTCCTGTCAGTGTGACTCTCAGCGTCACACTGACAGTTTATAATACGTTACACTACCTAGTAGGTAGTGTAATGTATTATAGCAGCGATCAGGCTTCAAGTAAAACAAGTAAAAAGTAAAAAATAAAGTAATACAAAAGTTTTATAAAAGTGTAAAAACAAGTTATAAAAGTTACAAAAAAAAATAATGCTTTTTTTCCTATAATAAGTCTTTTATTATAGGAAAAAAATGAAAATGTTAAAAAAAGTACACATATTTGGTATCACCGCGTTCGTAACGACCCAAACTATAAAACTATCATATTATTTTTCCCGCACCGTGAACACCGCAAAAAAATAATTAAAAAACAATGTCAGAATCACTTTTTTTTGGTCATCAACCCTCCCAAAATATAGAATAAAAAGTGATCAAAAAGTCGCATGTACCCCAAAATAGTACCAATAAAAACTACAACCCGTCCCGCAAAAAAACAAGCCCTTACACCGCTTTTTTGACGGAAAAATATAAAATTATGACTCTCAGAATACGGTGACACAAAAAATAAATAATTTTATCAAAGTGATTTTATTGCGCAATCGCCACATTACATAATAAACCTATATACATATGGTATCGCCGTAATCGTACCGACCCGCAGAATAAAGTAAAATGTCATTTATACCGCACGGTGAAAAGTGTAAAAAAAAAATACAAAAAACATTGTCAGAATTTATGTTTCTTTGTCACTTTGCTTCCAAAAAAATCTAATAAAAAGTGATAAAAAAAATCACATGTACCCTAAAATGGTACCAATGAAAAGTACAGATTGTCCCGCAACAAATAAGCCCTCACACGGCTCCGTTGGAGAAAAAATAAAAAAGTTCTGGCTCTCAGAATATGGCGATGCAAAATGTGCAGAGTGTTCCAAAAGCAGATGAGATTGGGCGACCATTTATCAGTGCGACACCGGCCCCATATCTGCCGATTATTATTTATGTACCCCATTATTATACCCTCTTATTATGTCCTGATGTTCTCCGCACAGGTTACATATGCCCACACATCATAACTGAAATACCAGCAAAACCCCAAACAGAACAGTTACCAAGCAAAATCTGCGCTCCAAAAGCCAAATGGCGTTCCCTCCCTTCTGAGCCCAAACACCAGCTTACGTCCACATATATGATATTTTATATCCGGGAGAACCCGCTCAACATTGTATGAGGTATTTGTCTTCAGTGGCACAAACTGGGCACAACGTATTGTGCATTAAAATGGCATATCAGTGGAAAATTTTAATTTTCAATTTGCACCATCCGCTGCGCATTAAAGCCTTGGCGCACCACGACTTAATATCATGTCGTGGTGCGAGGGGTTATATATGGAGCGGACTCACTCGCTGCGCCCGCTCCATATTCTGCAGGTGTCAGCTGTGTATTACAGCTGACACCCGGGACTAACGGACAGGAACAGCGATCGCGCTGTTACAGGAGCCTGTAAAATGACATTATACTGCAATACATTAGTACTGCAGTGTATTGTACCAGCGACCTAATGATCGCTCGTTCCAGTCCCCTAAAGGGACTTTTGGGAGGTTTCCACTGTTTTGGTACCTCAGGGTCTTTGCAAATGCGACATGACACCCGAAAACCATTCGAGCTAAATTTGAGCTCCAAAAGCCAAATATTGTTCCTTCCCTTCTGAGTCCTGCCGTGTGTCCAAACAGCAGTTTATTACCACATATGGTGTATTGCTGTAATCAGGACAAATTGCTTTACAAATTTTGGGGTGATTTTTCTACTTTATTCATTGTAAAAATTTAACATTTCTATGTTTTTTCAGAAAAAAGTAGATTTTCATTTTCATGGCCTAATTCCACTAAATTCAGCAAAAAACCTGTGGGGTCAAAATGCTAACTATACCCCTAGAAAAATTCCTTGAGGGGTGTAGTCTTCAAAATGGGGTCAGTTTTGGGGGGGATTCCACTGTTTTGCTCCCTCCAGGGCGTTGCAAACGCGACATGGCACTGAAAACCAATCCAGCAAAATCTGCACTTCAAAATCCAAATGGCGCTCCTTCCCTTCTGAGATCTGCTGTGGGTCCAAACAGCAGTTTAGTACCACATATGGGGTATTGGCGTAATCGGGAGAAGTAGCTTTACAAGTTTTGGGGTGCTTTTTAATCTTTATTCCTTGAAAATATTTTTTTTTTTAATATTTTTTCAGAAAAAAAGTATATTTTCACTTTCACAGACTTACTCCAATAAATATAGCAAAAGACCTGTGGGGTCAAGATGCTAACTATACCCCTAGATAAATTCCTTGAGGTGTGTAGTTTCCAAAACCGTCTCACTTTTGGGGGATTTCCACTGTTTTGGCACCACAAGATCTCTTCAAACCTGACATGGTGCCTAAAATATATTCAAAAAAAAGGAGGCCACTAGGTGCTCCTTTGCTTCTGAGGCCGGTATTTCAGTAAATTAGCGCACTAAGGCCATATGTGGGATATTTCTAAAAGCTGCAGAATCTGGGCAATAAATATTGAGTTGCATTTCTCGGGTAAAACCTTCTGTGTTACAAAAAAAAATGTATTACAAATGAATTTCAGCAAAAAAAATAAAATTTGTAAATTTCACCTGTACTTTTGCTTTAATTCCTGTGAAGCGCCTAAAGGGTTAAGAAACTTTCTGAATGCTGTTTTGAATACTTTGAGGGGTGCAGTTTTTAATATGGGGTGATTTATGGGGTCTATCTAGTACATAAGGCCCTCAAAGCCACTTCAGAACTGAACTGGCCCTTGTAAAAATAGCCTTTTGAAATTTTCTTGAAAATGTGAGAAATTGCTGCTAAAGTACTAAGCCGTGTAACGTCCTAGAAAAATAAAATAATGTTCAAAAAACAATGCAAATATAAAGTAGACATATGGAATATGTAAAATAGTAACTATTTTGTGTGGTATTACGATCTGTTTTACAAGCAGATACATTTAAAATAAGAAAAATCATAATTTTTGCAAATTTTCTCAAAATGTTGGTGTTTTTCACAAATAAGCAATGAATTTATTGATCAAATTTTTCCACTAACATAAAGTACAATATGTCACGAGAAAACAATCTCAGAATCGCTTGGATAGGCAAAAGCATTCCAGCGTTATTAACACATAAATTGACACATGTCAGATTTGAGAAAATGGGGCTGGTCATGAAGGTCAAAATGAGCTCGGTCTTGAAAGGGTTAAAAGACGAGGGAAAGATGACAGGCGTAATATGAGGTTAAGTATAGTAGTCAGGTGACTAGTGACAGCCGGGGAAAGAGAGTCTGGATGAGGTGTGAGGAAATAGGATCACTAATGCAGGTAGTAGGACAAGAAGAATCGAGGAGCCTAGAGACTTCTTCTTCTGTTATTGGGTCAAATGCTGAAAGTGAAGAAGAGGGAGTGTGGGATAGAAGGGGATCGATGTTACAAGGGGACTGTGAGATAATATAGATGTTGTTAATTTCAACTTTAAAATATGTGGCCAGGTCTTCAGCACTGAGATCTGTGATCGACGTCAGCACTTTAGGGCTAATGAGGAAATGAAATGTATCAATGAGCCGTTTTGGAGTTTTAGATAGTGTGGAGATGAGAGGAGAAATAGACTCATTTAACATGGGGAAGGGCAGTGTTGTATGTTTTTAACATGAATTTGTAATGGAGGAAATCTGCAGACATATGGGAGTTTCTCCACAGACGTTCGGCGCACTTCGAGCACGACTGAAGAAAGTGAGATTGAGACTGTCTCAGGCGGTTTGGAGTCTAGAGAGAGGGCTGCTTTATCCAAGGCTTTTTTGAGAGTTTCACATCAGTGTATTATCAGCGTGCGACCAACCCCCAGGACACAACACATGTTTGCGAGGCTGTGTCTGGTACTAAAGTTTACCCCATTAAGAAAAGGCAATTAATATAAAACCTATTCAATTTTTGTATATGATTCAACTGCTGCATGGTAATGTTTCAGATTTTCCAGACCTGAAGAATTGCAATTGGTTCCTATTTTGGAGATTATCACTGTCAATTCGGGATTATTGATCTTCAGAGTCCAAACCTGAACAATTTAGCCAGAGAGAACAGATCAGTTCTAAATGTCATTCAGCCCATCGTCTCCTCTCTGTACTCATCTTTTATAAAAGTGATAAATGTAACCCTTAGTTATATGTGACTAGCCTGTGATAAACTATTTTCAAAGAAAGCATAACCACTAAGCAGGGTTTCTTATCGCATGGGGGTTTGGAAAAGATAAGTAATCACTTAGCTAACCAGGGACTGTAGTTTAAGCCACTAGGGTACCAAGTACATGATACTTGACTACTACTGTAGGACACTAGAGTTTGGGCGGTTGCTCGTTGGGCAAAAAAGGAATACATGTTGGCTACCTGGTACCGAGAAGTTGACTTTCTCCCATAATGTCAAGCTATGCTGTATTGCATCTTACCTATCTTGCTAGATTTGTTGGGTAACCTTTCCTGTGCTGCCCTTCACTTGGATACTGCTGATTCAGTCTCTGGTGGACTCATGAGATCAACACAGCCTGGACTCATGAGATCAACACAGCCTGCCTAGTGCTCAGTTCTCTATCAACTCAACACCTCTTGAGGGACAACTAATGGCAGAGGTGTAATTTGTAAGTCCTCAATGCAAAATCTGTAACAGGACCCTCAAACTATCATGTGGTATTCCTACTGCTGGTGTCTTCTTATGTGGCAGCAAGGCTCATAAATCGGGACACCGGTGAGACTGCTATCTCTTACCCCTTATAGCTATACACCACACCTGAGAAGAAGCCCCAACCAACCCTGGAACCATAGGTGCACCTACAGCGCCTGATTCAGTTCTGGTCATTGTCTACAGTGCCTACAACAGCTCCAAGGTAAGCAGATCACCGCTCCCATGGTCCTTTTTCCTTGGTTCCTTCTGAGACAGCTGAGTCCCTCTTGCATCCTGGTCATTTCCAATTTGACTAAATGCGTCATATACTATGACTGAATAAGTACCTGATACGTTTTCCTCCCATTGCTGAACGTGGATTCTAAAATGTTTAACTGTTTTCTACATAATTTGCCACTAGTACCTATTTGGTGCCCACCTTGCACTGTTTGGAACTCTTAATATATATATGGGTTCAGAGAGTAGTTCAGTTTAATTCTCTTGCCATGACTATGGCCAATCAATTGGATAATCAAGTTTACTACCTATAATGTGAGAGATTTAACAGACAAGATCCAAAGGTCCCTGGTGTTGCTGAAATATGAAAACTTTGACATTATTGTTCCCACAAGCAGTGTCGGACTGAGGTACATTGGGCTCATCAGAATTAATACTGAGGGATCACACTCCATCAACAAAAATCATATGTTGCTTCCATATATTGCTCACATAGATAATGTCACCATGTACTGTACACACAAACAGTGCCACCATATACTGTAAACATAAATAATACCGCAATATACTATACAAATAAATAATACCTCCATATATTCTACACATAAATAATACCGCAATGTAGTGTACACACAATAGCAGAATTATATAAAAATATAAATATGTATATTTGATGTGCCGTAAACATACACAATAATACCGCCATATACCATATGCTAAAATAATGCCAGTGAGCCAGTCAGACGCTGCCTACAGGAGGCACTGTTGACTCTCCATCAGCAGGGCCTGTAATTCCATATTCACTTATAAATCAGGTATGTCTCCATTCTTGTGTCTCCATCCTCAAGACTGAGGAACGATCACTTTTCTACTTTGTGAACAGTACATAGCTATGTCCTTATACACGCCATGGCTAATGATGTACCGATGGTATTAATTGGTAATTATAATTTTTTAGAATCTATCTAAATCACTATTGCACTAATGTGTCTCTCCAGCAATCTTCTGAAATAGGTAAATGCTCTCTGCTAAAGGGTATGAATAGTTAATTATTTTTCTGCTTCCTTTATATGTGTATAATGAATCTAAACAACACCACCTATATTCTACACTAATTCACATATGATAAAAGATGAGTCAAGATCACAAAGAGCTTCTCTGTCAATCCTTGATCTTGGGAATATAAATGTTCTGGCTCATTAATTACTCTAGATTTGTGTTTATTTGGGAGATGCAATATCACACCGAATGCGATAAGTCATAATGCAGAAAAAAATAAAATAATAAAAACCACTGATATAATCATCACTGTCCACAAATCAGAGATTGAGGCAATTCACATACAGTATCAGAGGTGCAACTTGAAGCTCCTGGGCCCCAATGCAAAATCTGTAACAGGGCTCTCACCAGCCATGTGCCATACATTATACTGGTATCTTTTTATGTGGCAGAGGGGCCTTTGGCTCTTGATGCAACTGCTACCTCTGCACCACTATAGCTATGCACCTGTACAATATGAACGTGCACTTTTCACATAGCAAAAAAAAAAAAAAAAAGTGGGGTTCTAAGGTTCAACAGGACACCATTACTATTGAGAGGATAAATTCTGCCAGGAAGGCATATCCTACATTCTTCAGGGCAGTATTTAGGGTCAAGACTGGACTTAATGGGCATTTATTGATAAATCAATTTATATGTATAAGTGTATTGAACAAGGTATAATATAGTACCATTCAGTAATACTGCTCATGACCTATGTTATTATAGCAATGTATGTTCCATCTGGCAGCACTAATATAGCTACATAGACCTCCATACGGTATATGGAACCTTATGAATTTACTGTAGGCATCATTTCCATACCTCTCCTGACATGTCTATTTTACTAAATACTCGTATTCCCCATGCATAAACAATACTGAAACATATTTTCTTAAAACTGTGCTGTTCCATTCCTCTGTTATTCCTCCAAGAAATGTATAAATAAATTGAAAACTGGATGTTAGGGGCATGTCCCTACACGTCTCACTCTTTGAACACCCACAACTGGTAACACCCAGTTGTCAATTTATTCCTACATTTCTACTAGGAAAATTAGAGGACCGCCTCAATGTAGAGCTATAAGAAAAGATGCTCTTGACTTGTTTTTTCATGGGAAATACAATCATATACTAAATCAAACATGTCAGGAGAACTGACAGGTCCTCTTTAAGAGAATAAATGGTGGTCTATCAAGCCTTCTTTATTATAGCTATTGAACCAGCATCAGGGCCGATTCTAGCTTTTCTGCTGCCTGAGGCGAAAATTGAAATGGTGCCCCCCAGATATTGATTGACATCCCCATTTCTACATCACTAGCAGTCTTACAAAAAAATATATATATATACTACCCATTATCTCGCTGCAGATCATACAGTGACTACAGTACTGATTAGAGGCAGAATAAACATTTACATTAAGTTACTCACAGGTGACGTCTCCACCCAGTCCAGACCTCTTTGATGACTTATCCCGCCCATGGCCCGTTTCTGCAGTTTTCCGCTCAGATGTCTTCAGCTTCTCACTTTTCTAACATTTTTGCACCTATAAACGAAGATAAAATTCTCATGGTGTCACACACAATGCCCCTAAATATAATGGCGCCATAGACTGCACCTCTAATTATAATAGAGACATACACTGTGTCCCTGATTATAATAGCACCATACACTGTGTGCCTGATTATAATAGCACCATACACTTTGTCCCACACACACACACACACACACACACACACACACGCGCACGCACACACACACATACACACAGTGCCCACTGTAGATAGTGGCCAACATAGAACCCCCTGTAGACAGTGCCCTACATACATAGTGCCCTCTATAGAGCCTCTGTAGATAGTGGCCCCCGTAGATAGTGGCCTACATAGATCCCCCTGTAGATAGTAGCCCCTGTATTAAGTGCCCCACATATAGCCCCCTTTAAATAGTTCTCCACATATGGCCCCCTGTAGATACAGCTCCTCATATAGCCCCCACATAAAGCTCCACCTGTAAGTAGTGCTCCACATATAGCCCCCACATATAGCCCCCTGGTAGATAATGCTTCACATATAGCCCCCACATACAGCCCCCCATAGTTAGTGCTCTACATATAGCCCCCACATATAGCCCCCTGGTAGATAATGCTCCACATATAGCCCCCACATACAGCCCCTCCCCTGTAAGTAGTGCTCCACATATAAGCCCTCACACTTTTAACAAAAAAAAAAATAACTTTACATACTCACCTAAACCCGTTCCCATGCCATCCTGCAATGCATGCCGACTCTCTTCTAAGCAGGTCTGCTGGGGCGGAACAAAGCGACATTGCACCGCTTGCGTCGTTAAAAGGCTCTGAGTGGCAGGGCAAGTTATTCTGCCCAGACAATCAGCGCCTTTTAATGTTGCATCGTTGAAAGCCGCTGATTGGCAGGCTGCCTTGCCCTGTCATTCAACGATGCAAGCGGCAAGTTGATGATATCGCGCTGCTTATGTCATTGAAAGGCGCTGAATAACGGGGTGTTCTGTGCCTTGCTATTCAGCGCTTATAGATGTAATTGTATCTGCGTCCTATAGATCTAGGTACAATTATAGTGCAGGAGGGGGTGGCGGTGGCTGGTTTCAGTGGTGTTGACGCCCCATCAAAGAGGCAGCAAGCCGCCGCCTGGGGCAAGATGCTTATCTCGCCTCATGGACAATACGGTGCAGTCATGACCAGCATATAAAAAGGGGAGCTGACCTGCACCAGATTGATACTGATTGCTCTGGCTAATATTATACCCTTGGCTCTGGATATAAACACTGGTCTCTGAAACTGCAGCTATGAGGGCATGATGAGAGTTTTAGTTTTACAAGTTTAGGCCCTGGGCTACACCTTGACTTTTTGTAGTGCTACTGATTAATTAAATTAAACTGTTGAGTGACAGCTGCAGTCCACAAGATTGCATACAACTCAATGTATGCAATTGGACTGCAGCCGTATCTCAAGAGTTAAAATAAAATCAGTAGAACTACAAAAATTCGAAGGCCTCATTCACACGAGCGTATCAGATTCACGCGCGTGAAAAACGCGCGTGAATCTGGTCCATGTGTGTTGCGTTTTGCATCAGTGTGCTTTGCGTGTGGCATGCGTTATTCACGCACTCGCAAAGCACATATTTAAAAATATATATATTTTCAATTGAATTGATGCGCAAATCACGCACCGCACACGTATGTGCATCCATGTGCGGTGCGTGGTTTTCACGCACCCATTGACTTCAATGGGCGCTTAGGTGCGTGAAAACGCACCAATATGGGACATGCAGTCAGTTTCACCCAACAGACTCTGGCTGCGTGAAAATTCACGCATGTGTGAATGGCCCCATTGAAATCAATGGGTCCGTGTGCTGTGCGTTGTTTCTATGCACAGCACACGGACGTGACTCACGCTCGTGTGAATGAGGCCTTAGGCTGAGTTCACACTGGGCGGATACGCTGCGTAAAAACACATGTAACACCAAACTGCAGCACTTAGCTGGCCTGCTAGCAGGCCGGCCTCATGGGATGACATTTCATCCCAGGAGACGGCTGCAGTCTGTGATTGGCTACAGCAGCGGTCACATGGGATGCAGCGTCATCCCAGGTGGTCGGCCCTCTGACGTCATCCAGGCCGGCCCTTAGGGATGATGTGCATCCTTTGTGACTGCGGCTACAGCCTGTGATTGGCTGCAGCTGTCACATGGGATGAAACATCATCCCAGGAGGCCCCACTGGAAGGAGGAACACAGACTTCTGGGTAAGTATGCTATTTGTTGCAGGATTTACTTCCCCATTGAATTCAATGGGGGAAAACCCACAACAAATAAGCAGCGTTTACGCAAATACAATTAACATGCTGCGGAATAAAATTCCCACCGCAGGTAAATTTCTGAGCGTTTTTTCCACTAAGTATTTACGCAGTGTGTGGATGAGATTTGTATAATCTCATCCACTTTACTGCTACTGTATTTGCTGCGGATTTCCGCAACAAATTCCGTTGTGGAAAAACCGCAGTATTTACGCAACGTGTGAACTGAGCCTTAGTGTAGCCATGGCCTTAGAGATCACTGCTATATAGCATGTTTGACTATATTAGTTGTACCCCAGAAAACCAGCATGGCAGTGTCACTTAGAATACAGATGATGCGCCACACAGTCATATTGTTCAAATACTTCCGATTTTCTACGGACAAATGCTGTAATTCTACAAAATGAAGAACTGATGCTGCACACTTGTATGAAGTGAAAATCTCAAACACACAAAAGTGGTTTAGATTCGGCTTTATTGGATTTTTTTGTAGCTACATTTGTGTTGAGTGTTGTACGTTCTCTTGCCGTGACAATAAATCATCCTGAGGTTTTATATCCGCTTGCTGCCATGACCTCCTGGATTGTATATAGCAATAGAAGTCGTTAGTTCCCAATGTAGTTCTGTTGTTATGATAGATAAAGGGCTTTGCCCTGCAGGAAGAATATAATAGAACAGAGTTCACGGAGCCATATTTATTTGTACAGCTAGAACTAAAAGATGAAGAGAAAGCAACACAAGGGGTTCAATGTAATAAACTCGGCTCAGCCGGACAATAAATATTAGAAATAGTAGAAGAGGGGATTTGACAGACATTGTCCCTGATTCTCTTCTTACCTCCATCTACAATAGAATAATGCTTCATAAATTACAGTTTCAAGAATCCTTATTAAAAAAAATCCCATAAATAGTCACCCAAAGCAACAGACAATAACTAGATTATAATATTTTCCAGATTATCAGAATAACATTAAAGAGGACCTGTCAGCTTTCCTGACTCGTCTGTTTTAGTAAATTCCTGATTTCCTCATAAAATAATAATTCTGGAACATCTTTTCTTAGAACTCTGCATTGTGCAGTACCTCTGTTAGTCCTCCTGGAAACGTATCAATAAATTAACAACTGGGTTTTACCATTCTTCTTATCAATGGCATACCTCCCAACTTTCAAGTATTGCAAAGAGGGACAACCCATGCGGCGGGAGTAGAGTGGCAACGCCTCTAACCCTGCCAAATCCCCGTGAATACACATCTGGTTCAACCCACACATTATCATGCTCCCCTAGTGCCTCCCCACAGTATAATGCCAAATAGCTTCCCTCGCACAAAACAATGCCCCATACAGTGTAATGCCCCCATAGATGCACTCATACAGTATAAAGCCAACACAGATGCCCCCATACAGTATAATGCCCACACATATGCCCCCATATAGTATAATGCCCCATAGCGGTCCTCATACAGCATAATGCCCCCATAACTGCCCCGTACAGTATAATGCCCACACATATTCCCACATACAGTACAATGCCCCATAGTGCTACAATGCCCTTGTAGATAGTGCCACCATGCCCACATACCACCACAGTGCCCACATAGTGCCAAATTTCCCACATAGTGTCAGTGCCCATATATTAAGTGCCAGTGCCCACATAGTGCCACAGTGCCCAAGTAGATGGTGTACATATAGTGCCAAAGTGCCCATGTAGAATATGCCACATCCCCTTTAAAAATAGCACCACCCTACCTGTAGATAGCGCTAACACCCCACCCTGCAGATAGCTCCATTGGGGCTCCCTCTAGTAGCGTAATCCCCAGCCAGAGCATTGGCCACGCTGTGGCAGGGGATTCCACTCCAGGAGGAGCCCCTGTTTCTAAGTGTTCTAAGAAAAGATGCTCCAGAATTGTTATTTTATGAGGAATGCCAATATTAAATAAAACAGACCTGTCAGGAGAGATCCTACAGGGAGACATGTATCTTCCCAACCCTTGTTCGGTTTTTCCTGATTTTGAATTCTAAACCAATTATTTTCATGCTTATAATTCCTGCCCGTTCTCCCTATGAATGATAATCTCTTTCATTGACAACAGATTTCAATGGTTGCCGTACTGGGCTGGGGACAGAAGTGGTAAGTGCCCTAGAACACCCTCTCCCTCTTTCTTGAGACCTCAGGGTCATTAATTGTGGGTGTATGGGGAATTACCACTGTCGGTGACGCAATGCAAGAGACACAACTTCTTGGTTCAAGTTCTTTACTGTAATGAACACGTACAGGAAATTCTCTTCTGTGGAGCAGACAGGAATCCTGAGGTTGGGGACTTCGAACACGCTGGAAGTCCCCCGGAGAGAGGTCGTGCCTGAACCCACGTTGCCAGGCTTGGCTACGAACACGCCGCTGTCAATCACGGTGGGGGCTACCCACTACTGTCAGCCTACCCTTGGGTAAGAGTCACACTCTCGGCCTGTGGGTCGCTTCGTGGGAATCAGTGGACTACCAGTACCTACCAGCACCGCCACGGGTCCCTGCGGAGCTATCCACTACCATTCGTGACAACCCTCTCTCTCCTCAGTCAGCGACCCAAACACGACACACCTAGGATGCAACTGAACAGGTGAGGTTAACACTAACGTTTGCACAAAGTCCGGTTAATAGTCCAATAAAGTCCCGTCAACCTGACCGTTCCTTCTGTCTACCCCTGTTCCAACAATAATCGCCAATAACAGTTCAAAGCATTTCTTACAGGCTGTGATTACAGAAGTTATACACTCTTGGGTAAACGCAGGGACACCGACACTGGTAATGAAAAAGCGCGACTGATCTTGGGCCTAGCTCAGGCTCTGTTACTTACAGGACTAGTCTTCTATGCGCACTGTGACTGTGTTTAACGAGGGACGTCACTTCTGGGGAGTGTCACTGGCTATAACATGGGCACGGGTACTTTCTCTGGGGAGGGACCTAAGATCCTTGTCAGGGAGTCATAGACCGGTACCTATGATTGTTGCTGATGGCACACTCCAATACGGCCGGTCCTCTGTTGCTGCCCCTACCTCTGCTTCTCTGGCTGCTGCAGGTGGCACACTCTGCTCCTGCCGGTCCTCTGTTGCTGGTTACAAGGACACACTCTGGTCCTGGCAGTCCCCTGTCGGCTGTGTTAGACAGCCCTTGCTGCTGTCCTCTTTGTAACCTATCCGGGCCACCGGACTTTTCTGGCCCCTCTCCTCTCTGTCTGTCTTCCTGCGGATCCTCTCCATCTCCTCGCGCCAAGATCTCCATTTCCGCCCGCCCTCTCTGCTCTCCCCCACTTCCGGTCCTCCCCCTCTTCTCCTCTGGCCAAGTGTCACATATCCTCACCTCCTCCAATCTCGCATTGCGAGACTTCGTCCTTCTCTGCGCCGAAGCGCATGGATCAGGACTTCATGCAAGGCGGCCGTTGCCATGGTTCCCAGGACGCTCCTCCGCTCGGGAGCCGAACCTCCGAGCTACAGACCGGCCTATGTTCTCTGCACTGTTCCCGTCAGCAAGGTATGTACACCTCTTACACTTGGTCTACTATAAGTCCTCGGTGTAGCAGTGCTCAATCACTGCTCTTTGGTACTTGGAGGCCCTGATGTCATGCAATGCTTCATTTTCCTCCACAGGTGCTGCAGTGAATATAAGTAAATACATAGTAGTAGCTCCTCCTTGGTGATGATCTGTTTTTTTTTTTTAACAAATGGTGCAAATGGGGTTTGCAACACAGGTCTAGTGGGCATATGTAGTGCCCCCTGGCTGTGTAATGGCTAGAACTGTAATAAAAGAAATATAATTCTCTGTCATGGAGGCAATGCGCCTTAGTCTTTTATGGGAACACTGTAGCTAGTTGTGTTATGGAGGCACTGTAGCACCAAGACAAGCACAGTGCCACATATTTATGCCGTTCCTTTCTAGCCCCAAAAGCTGGAGATTTGCACTCACCCCTCCTGTTAAATCATCTATGATCTTAGTGGGTCTGACCGCTCGGATACCCCTCTCTATAATCCGAAAGAAGGAGGAATAAGATATCGTAACTGCACAGCACCAAGTTGGAAGCGGTTCTAAAAAAAAAAATCTAAAGGGGCCATGGTGCTTCAATTGTCATGCAGCCCTTCATTCTAGTGATTGTGAGGGTCCCTGTGGTCAGACTCCCAGAACCAGTTATTGATGGCATATCCTAGCAACTGTTTTTGCTAATTTTTTAGTTAAGATAAAATGTAACAAAAACAAAAGAATCAGAAAATAACATAATAGAGAATAGATATGTTCTGTCTGCTAAGAAAAAAAATGGTTAGAAGTCCAGCGAAAGAACATTTCTTTGAGAGAAACTGTAAAATACACCACATAATGGAAAAATAGGATGTTTTATGTTGCATTAGAAATCCAAATGTAAAGTACAGTAGAAGTAATGTGTTGGGCATGAGTGGTTCTTCGTAAAATCCTTAATTTCAGCTTCATAATTAAAAGCCTGTTATAATATAATCAATTATTCAAAGCTGAAAGAAGTACATAGGGCTCATGCTCATGGCCGTATTATGGATCTTTATGGTATGTGCCCATAATATGCCACCGATAGACTTTTTTGAGTTTTTTTTACTGGGCATGCTCCATCAAATGCAGTATTACCAAGGCATTCTCCCAAAGCAGCATGAAAGCATATTATTTGGGCATTATATGGCAAGAACCATCATCATGACTCTCACATTTGCCAATGGAACATGACAGACCTTGGACAACCCTGGTTTGGCCATTTGTGGATTCCCTTGCTCAGGTGAAAGCTGGATTTCTCGAATAATGGATCATATATAATAAAACTAGAGAACCCCTTAAAGGGGTTTTCCCATCATTTATATTTACTTTGAGGTGATAAATATCTGATCAGTGGGGGTCCGACCGCAGGGACTCCCACCGAAGCTGAGAACATGTTGATATGGGGCAAACAGGGACTGCCAGGTAAGCCCATTTGTGAATGGATGATAATTATTGATTATGGGATAATGTATGGCTATGGCTTATGTGCATTATATTGGTCCATGTGTTCTGGGAGTCTCATATCAGGGAATATGTGTACTAAAACTTGATTACCCAATAGGTTCTACTTCTGTACACGATAATGGTCCCTATGATTACTTTTTATTTTTTTTTATTTTTTTAAAGTGCATAATAATAAATTGTACCCCCAAAAAACCTACTGTATACCTTTATTTACATACATACCTACAAGTAATCCATAAGTTATCAATTTTAAGGTATCATTTTTATTGTTACCAACAAATCAAATTTTTTGGTTTTCTTTGAGAATTTGTTTTTGAAAAACTAGATGAAAATTGATTTGTTCAATAGATTCAAACGGATATCAAATTCATCTTGACTGCTATGGAGAAGAATGTTCTTTATGGACTGTAACGCTAAAATAATACAGCTGGATACTGTGGGCGACCACATAGAAAAAAACACGACCCGGTGTTATACGGCAGCCTGTAGGGACGCACAAACTGCACCCCTGAAGTTCCATGTGATGCCATATTTATTCATAATGTGCTCTGAGTTCCATACAGAAGTGTAACTTGAACCCCTTGGGCCCCATTGCAAAATCTGTAATAGCGCCCCCCCACCTACCATGTGCCATTTATAATACTGGTGTCTCACTAAGTGGCCCCCATCAGGCACCAGGGCCCAGGTGTGACTGCTACCTCTGCTTCCCCTATAAATATGCCCCTGGTTCTGTATGGGAACCATATGAAAGTATAACAGCAAAAATAGTTTCAAACTGATTTGTTTTTTCCATTGATACACCTGTACTTTAGGGATAAAAATGGCACTCGTACGGTACGATTACGGAGATTCCTTTCAATCCTTAAACATAGATCTCATTTTTCAATCTACTTGGCTTTTTATGGAGTGAAATAAGGCACACCTACGGCAACAAACGGAGCATGTCGTGATTTTTTTTCTCCATACAGGGTCGGATAGAGACAGCAGAGCAGCCCTGTACAAGAACATTGTATATGGTCCATTTTCTCTCCGATATTGTAACGCTGATAGCGGGTCCCGCTTCTGCTGGCGGTTCCCTCCGACGGGCCTCATACCTTCTCCGGTTGCCTATCCCTCCTCCAGGGAAATTCAAAAGTGTCTCACAAAACCCTGTCACCCCCCAAGACTATTTAAGGCACCTTCACTATCCACCAGGTGCATGAGCAATATTGGAGCAACCTAGTGTTATCCAGCGAAGGTTTCTGTATGCACCTGTATCCAGTCTGCTATTGCTATTAATTATCAGCCTATATCCAGTCTGCTATTGCTATCAGTTATCAGCCTGTACCCAGTTGTCCGTTGCCAGCATGTATCCAGTCTGCTATTGCTATCAGCTATCAGACTGTATGCAGTTGTCTGTCATCAGCCTGTATCCGGCTCGCTATTGCTATCTGTGGTCAGCCTGTATCCAGTTGTCTGTTATCAGCCTGTATCCAGTTTGCTATTGCTATCTGTGGTCAGCCTGTATCCGGTTATCAATTACCAGCCTGTATCCAGTCCGCTGTTGCTATCAGTTATCTTCCAGTGTCCAGCTGCCTGCTACCTGCCTGTGTCCAAATACCTGCTACCTGCCTGTGTCCAGTGATGTGCTATCACCTTCCATCCTTCAAGGTACCATCTGTCAGTGTCTGTTTCTAGTCTTTTTAGCCAGCAGCTACTCTGCCAATTCCAAGAACAGATCCCTGTATAGTGGTTAAAGGGTGAGCCTACTTAGATAACGCCCTTAGAGGTGGCCCTAAGCCAAATTGGTGGAGTAACCTAGTGGGTCCACAAACCTGTTGGTCGTAACAGATATCTAATCATACAGCACTAGCATGTATCTCGAACAATCCACTAGTAATTGTGAGTCAAGAAATTTATTAGCTCAGTCCCTTACAGGTTACAGTCCCTACACACTGCTAACGGGCCCCCTTACCTACTGAGCTCCGGCTACACAGGTTGCACATTTGGTATGTTCGCTCCTGCCTCCATACAAGCACACCGCATTACAAGAAGCCCCCCATAGAAGAATATTATTTCCATATGATGGCTGCATATCATTCAGAACTGGTACAGAGTCAAAGAATGTTTGAGTGCATGAGGCCTGATAGCAATATATAGAGAAAGAAGAGGCTGGACGCAGCTGCAGGCTTGAGGGAAGCCGACATGACCGTCCTGGTAGGGAAAGGGTTAATGTTAAGAGGTGAGGGAAAGGTGAAGAAGCTGAAGGAGGGACGGGGAGGAGCTAGGGGGGACGGGGGGGCCGTTACTGCGCTTCCCGCTGTTTCTCGGCATTGAGCCGGAAGCAGCGGGAGGAGTAGTACACAAGAAGCAAAGCTCCCCGTTGCCCGGCTTTTTAGTATGGCAGAGGCCCTGATTTTAGAGCGGCTGCGTGCCGCTGCTGTGCACCACGGTCCCGGATGGCTGGAGGAGACCGTGGCTGCATTAACGCGGATCCCGGACGCCGTTTCGCCACGTCGGGCACGGCGTTCGGGGTCTGTTGTAAGGGACAGGCTCCCCTCCCCCGGCCCCCCTACGAGCATGGCTATGGCGGCGGGGGGGGAGTCGGCAACAACCGCTCCTGCGCTGGGCAGGCAGAGAGCGGTAGCAGGGGTGACGGCGATGCAGGCTGTGTCGACCCGTCCCTCTCGGCGGTCCCGACCTCCAGAGCGCCTGAGTCCGGAGGTAGTCCCGCGGACACGGCGTCGCAGAGGGAGCCCGATCCCGGACGCTGCAGGCCAGGCAGCTGGGAGGACCGCCCCTTCCCAGGCCCTGCGTCCTGGCAGGAATCCCAGGCCGCGACGGGGTCCGGCGGTAAGCAGGGAGTCGCAGGCCGGGCTCCCTGTCACCCCTCCCCCATCAGATGGAAGATGTCAAGAGCAAGGTACGGCCGCCCCGCATGGTGATGTTCCGGCCAGGGGGCAGGCTTCGTCAGGATCGTCTAGACGGACGACTAGATCTGCAGCGACGTCGAGGCAACAGGTCCGGTCGGAAGTCTGGGTCCCGGCGGTCGGGCGGCAGGTTGCCGGCCCATCGGTCAGCGCGTCCTCATCCCCTTTCCGAAGAGGTCGTTGGGAGGGACAGTCGTCGGCGAGAGAAGAACTGGAGGAAGGTGAACTGGACGTCTATCGTCGAGGTCAGGATGGTCCGGCTGACGGGAACACAGCGCCTGTGCAGCCCGGTGAGTGTATAACTCCTTTATTGTCTTATCCAGCGATTTTTATGTCGGGTGTCGGCGGGGGGGCTGCTAGCATAGCATCGGGGGCCGGTAGTGGCGCGGGCGGACGCGACGGAGCGGGTTTGGCAGATTTAGTGGGTTGCTTACGGGAGCTGGTGGGGCGCCTGGATAGGGCCGCGGCGCCGGTAGTAACGGAAGTGTCCCCTGCGGTAGTTTGGGAAGGCTCCAGGGAAGTGGGATCGTTGCAGGCGCGTCCTGTGGTGGCGGTTAGAGAGGCGGTCGCGGTGTCGGTGCAGACTGAGGCACAGAAGGACGGCGATCGAGTGCGCATGGACGATCGTGCTCGGGGGGAGGTGTATGTTTGTTTTGAGGGTCCGTTGGGGGCGCATTTAAAGCAGGAGGTGCGTGATCGGATCTGGAAAGATGAATATGTTGAAATTTTTTCTCTCTTGCCGCTGGCTAAATTCAATTTGGATAAGAGCAAGCGGGATGAGAGTAAAAAGGACGAGGAGGAACGGCGGCGGTATAGGCTTATCCCGCAGACGTTCGTTAATTGGTCGCAGGCGTTCGCCATATTGGCTAGTGTGATAGGGGAAAAGGCGCCGGAAAATTGTTCGGCGTTATTTTGTTATTTTGATGCTATTGGGGAGGCTCATAGGGCGTATGGGGGTCAGGCGTGGCTGCGATATGATGAGCAATTCCGTCAGCGGAAGGCGGTTCGGCCGGCGATTCGGTGGGACCAGAAGGATATTGCTCTCTGGTTACGGGTTACGGTTCCGGTTAGGCAGCCCTTTCCCGGGAGCGGTGGCCAGGGAGGCCAGACTAGTCAGAGTGGACCAAGCGGCGGGGGAAAGGCGGGGTTTTGCTGGCAATTCAATGAAGGCCAGTGTAAGTTCGGGGCCACGTGCAAGTTCAAGCACGTGTGCTCCGAGTGTAATGGTGCATCACACGGGGCGGCAAAATGTCTGCGTAAAAAGAGGTCCGGGAACCAGCACGGGGCTGGTCAAGGGGGTGTCGCCGGTGAGGGTGGAAAGGATGGCCCCTTATCTAAATGAGTATCCGGATAGGGCGGCGGCTAAGTTGCTTTATGAAGGGTTTAGTGTTGGTTTTGTTATTCCTCCGCCTCCTTATGAGGTTCCGGTTACGCGGAGAAATTTAAAATCGGCTTACGTGCATGCGGAAGTCGTGTCGGAAAAGTTGTTAAAAGAAGTTTCGTTGGGGCGCATGTCGGGGCCATTTGTGGAGTCGCCGGTAAAAGATTTAGTTGTGTCCCCTTTGGGTATTGTCCCTAAACGCGAGCCCGGAAAGTTTCGTTTGATTCAACATTTATCGTATCCCAAAGGTTCGTCGGTAAACGACGGGATTGATCACGAGTTGTGTTCCGTAGTTTATACCTCATTCGATAAGGCGGTGGGGTTAGTGCGGGCTGCGGGTCCGGGGGCGCTGCTAGCAAAAACCGACATCGAGGCGGCGTTCAGGTTGTTGCCGGTGCATCCAGAAAGCCAACGGCTGTTGGGCTGTTTTTGGAATGGGGCCTTTTACGTGGATCGGTGCCTTCCGATGGGGTGTTCTCTTTCTTGTGCATACTTCGAGGCGTTTAGTAGCTTCGTGGAGTGGGTAACGAGGGGAGTATCCGGGGTCGATTCGTTGATCCATTACTTAGATGATTTTTTGTGCGTTGGCCCGGGGGGTTCGCCGGTTTGCGGTAACTTGCTTCATGCCCTGCAGAAGGTGGCGAGGGATTTTGGGATCCCTTTGGCGCCGGAAAAAACGGAGGGCCCGGTAGCGACGATTTGTTTCTTGGGAATCGAAATTGACTCGGTGGCAATGGAGTGTCGGCTCCCGGCGGATAAGCTGGGTGCTTTGAGGCTGGAGGTGCGACGGGCTTGTAGAAGGAAGAAAATGTCGTTGAGGGAGCTTCAGTCGCTGCTGGGGAAGTTGAATTTCGCCTGCCGGATTATGCCGATGGGGAGGGTGTTTGGTAGAAGGTTGGCGGCGGCAACGGCGGGAGTGCGGGCGCCGCATCATTTTGTGAGGCTCAAGGAGGAGCACCGAGCTGATCTTCAGGTTTGGGATGACTTCTTGGGCCAGTACAATGGTCGCTCGCTATGGATGGCCCCAGCGCAGGATACGAGTGATCTGAATATTTTCACGGATGCGGCTGGGGCGGGTGGCTTTGGAGCTTACGGGGGAGGTCCGTGGTGCGCAGGTCAATGGCCGGCTAGCTGGGTGTCCAGTGGATTGACGCGGAATCTGGCCCTGCTCGAGCTGTTTCCCATCGTGGTGGCGGCTACCATTTGGGGGGACAGGCTCAGGGATAAGAAGGTCCGTTTTTACTGCGACAACATGGGTGTGGTGCTTGCCATTAATAACATCACGGCGTCCTCTCCTCCGGTAGTTCAATTGTTGCGACATTTAGTGTTGGTGTGTTTGTCGCTGAACGCGTGGGTGGTGGCGGTGCATGTCCCGGGTGTACGGAATTGTGTTGCTGATGCTCTTTCTCGCTCGCAGTGGGACCGGTTTCGGCAATTGGCTCCGGGAGCGGAACGTATTGGTTTGGCGTGTCCGGATCATCTATGGGATCTGGTATCGGTCCCGTAGAGCAGCTGTTACAAAGGTCTTTGGCGGGCACGACGTGGAGGGCTTATGCTGCTTGTTGGAGGCAGTGGGAGGAGTGGGTAAGAGAGTTGGGTGATGTCAATACGGATAGAGACAGGTTGGTGGCACTTTTGTATTGGTTAGGGGATGCCTGGGAGGCGGGGTTTTCAGTAGCGAAGGTGAACCGGTTTATATCCGCGGTGGCGTTTGGGCTTAAGTTGCGGGGCTTGCGGGATGTATCGAAGGAATTTCTGGTATCGCAGGCTTTGAAGGGGTTGCGCAGAGGTAGGGTGGAGGCGGATAGTAGAAGGCCGGTGTCGTTTGCTTTGCTGGGCTTGTTGGGTGGTTCATTGGCATCGGTATGTCGTTCTTCAGATGAAATGGATTTGTTTCGGTTGGCTTTCTCGTTGGCGTTCTTCGGAGCATTTAGAATAGGTGAGTTGGTGTCGCCAAGTACTAAACAGGCAGGGGGGCTGAGATCTGGGGAGGTGAGCCTTTTTGCAGATCGGTTGGAGGTATGGTTGCGTAGATCAAAAACTGACCAATTAGGGAAGGGAAAACTGATAGTTTTGTTCGCTCTCCCGGGGTCGGTCATGTGCCCAGTAGAGTGCATGCGTGGTTTTACAAAAAACAGGGGGTCTCCAGATTTGCCTTTGTTATGTCATGTGGACGGGTCGTTCTTGTCCAGGTTTCAGTTTGGAGCTGTTTTTAAAAAATGTTTGACGGCGGTTGGGGTTGCGGCAGGCTCATATTCATCTCATTCCTTCCGGATTGGCGCAGCAACGGAAGCAGGGCGCTGGGGGTTGGATGATGAGGGGGTGAGGCGTATTGGTCGTTGGGAGTCTAAAAGGTTTAAGTCCTATGTCCGCCCCCATATGTTGTAATTTTGTTGTTTATGCTTGCAAATGTATATGGTGGTGCCTAACTGTGTTTTCCGTTTCAGATTCGCCTCCTTGTCTGGTGTGGTTGATGGGTCATTCGTACGTGCACTGGGGGGCTTTGAGGGCGGACGTCCGCCCGGATGGTCGCCAGTTGCGCATTCCGCGACAGGATGCGGTTGTGCATTGGCTGGGGTTTAGAGGTATGTCGTGGAACAGGGTGTTGGCGGAATTCCAGACATATGTGCGGCTTGACAGGGTTCCGGAGGTTTTAGTGTTGCACGTGGGTGGGAATGACTTAGGAGTCCGCCCTTTTCGTGAGTTGGTGCGGGATATCAAACATGATTTGTTGTGTTTGTGGGTATCTTATCCCAAGTTGGTGGTAGTGTGGTCGGACATAGTCCCAAGGAAGCATTGGCGGTTAGCTAGATCGGTGGAGAGAGTCAATAAGGCTCGGATAAAAGTTAACCGGGCGGTGTCCCGTTTTGTGGCAAAGAACGGGGGCATTTGCGTGAGGCATAGGGATTTGGAGTCAGGATTGGGGAATTTCTGGAGGAGTGACGGGGTTCATCTGACCGAGGTTGGCATTGATATTTGGAGCTTGGCTATAGCAGAAGGCATAGAAAGGGCGGTGGTGGTGTGGAGGAACTCACAGGCTTAAGGT
The DNA here is from genome assembly GCF_050947455.1 of Rhinoderma darwinii. Lineage (NCBI taxonomy): Eukaryota > Metazoa > Chordata > Amphibia > Anura > Rhinodermatidae > Rhinoderma > Rhinoderma darwinii. The sequence goes on along the minus strand of NC_134687.1, from coordinate 35,534,782 downwards.
GGTCAAGGCCTGTTTCGCGGTGGCGGGGGGAGTCCTTGAGGCCAGTCAGTACAAAATGGTGGGGGGGTCGCATCGGGGGTATGCGTCCCCCAAAAAAGGTACATGGTTGAAGACTTCATCGGGTGTTATCCCTTTGAAGTGGTCTTCTGGTAGAAGGTATGTCACTTGAAGGCTTCATCGGGTGTTATCCCTTTGAAGTGGACTTCTAGTGGTCGGTATATCACTTGAGGGCTTCAACGGGTGTTATCCCCTTGAAGTGGACTTCTAGTGGGTGGAGCCATCTGCAGAGGTGAACGGTGCTTCCGAGCTGGTTTACGGCTGGAGGTAATTAGTGGTTTGCAGATGGCTAATTCGGTGTGTTCTTGAAAGGAACATCTGAAGGGGCTTCAAGGACTTCCTCTGCTCGGGTTAATGTTAACGTTTAATGGTTATTTATGATTCTGACCCATGTTGGGTCATGTGAATTATTAGGAGGAATTCTCTGGTGGATTCCTAACTAGTTATCCGAATGTTTCGGATTTAAATTGTTTTTATAAAACTGTGAAATTAATAAACGGCTGCTGTGGCCATTTCACATCCAACCTCGGTGTCATGTGTCGTTACTAAATGGGGGTGGGGGATAGTATGGTTTAAGGTTAACACACGACTCTACCTAGGCAGGTCAAGAAGAGGCTGGACGCAGCTGCAGGCTTGAGGGAAGCCGACATGACCGTCCTGGTAGGGAAAGGGTTAATGTTAAGAGGTGAGGGAAAGGTGAAGAAGCTGAAGGAGGGACGGGGAGGAGCTAGGGGGGACGGGGGGGCCGTTACTGCGCTTCCCGCTGTTTCTCGGCATTGAGCCGGAAGCAGCGGGAGGAGTAGTACACAAGAAGCAAAGCTCCCACCCTCCCACCCTTGTTTTGTTACTCCTTAGGTCTTCTGTACGTCCGTATATGAGCGTTGTGTTTTATTTTGTGTGTTTATTTAACATGTTTTTCTTTTTTCCGGAGTAGGTTCTGTTGTCATGGCAGCTGGCGGGGGGAGTCCTTGAGGCCAGTCAGTACAAAATGGTGGGGGGGTCGCATCGGGGGTATGCGTCCCCCAAAAAAGGTACATGGTTGAAGACTTCATCGGGTGTTATCCCTTTGAAGTGGTCTTCTGGTAGAAGGTATGTCACTTGAAGGCTTCATCGGGTGTTATCCCTTTGAAGTGGACTTCTAGTGGTCGGTATATCACTTGAGGGCTTCAACGGGTGTTATCCCCTTGAAGTGGACTTCTAGTGGGTGGAGCCATCTGCAGAGGTGAACGGTGCTTCCGAGCTGGTTTACGGCTGGAGGTAATTAGTGGTTTGCAGATGGCTAATTCGGTGTGTTCTTGAAAGGAACATCTGAAGGGGCTTCAAGGACTTCCTCTGCTCGGGTTAATGTTAACGTTTAATGGTTATTTATGATTCTGACCCATGTTGGGTCATGTGAATTATTAGGAGGAATTCTCTGGTGGATTCCTAACTAGTTATCCGAATGTTTCGGATTTAAATTGTTTTTATAAAACTGTGAAATTAATAAACGGCTGCTGTGGCCATTTCACATCCAACCTCGGTGTCATGTGTCGTTACTAAATGGGGGTGGGGGATAGTATGGTTTAAGGTTAACACACGACTCTACCTAGGCAGGTCATGGTTACAAACGCAACAATTACGTCTTTACATAAGGCATAAGGATAAACTTTGAAGGATGCTAGAGTTGGCAAGATATAACATATTGTTGACTAGATATAACATATAAAGAATTGTTGTTAATCTGTGTCTTCCAGATATGTAAATATGTAAATGAGGCTTTCTGATTTACAAAAAAACAACTTTGCACAGATTTATTAAAATATCATTTCAAATACAGTCACTTACATTGTACAGATCCTTCAAAAATATCAAAGACCACTCTTTTCAAAATTTCAATTTCGTAAAACATAATTAATTACAGACTTATCAGAAATGGGATTTGACAAGTATATCTAAATATAAAATCTCCCTACCCAACACAAGCCGCCCATGTCTGTCGTCACTAAAAGAATCTTTTCAATAAATTATCCAAAATGAAATCTTTCCCCTCAAATCTCATGTACGTGTGTATGATGAGCTGTGACAATCTTGATGACACGGTCTATGAATTATGAAGAAGAAAAATATTTTCTCATGGTGTTCTCACTTATGCTAAAGAAAAGTGAAGACTTTTTGCTCAAAAGATAAAATACCTAAAAACATATTTTGATCTATGATACAGATATTATTACTTTGTGCAAACATAGGGGGATTAAGTCCGGCTTCCTACTAGGGTTATTGTCCTTGAATTAACAATATGGAAAGGAACATAAAGAAAAACTATTATTGTTTGAGATTAACAAAGAGGTCTACTTTATTTTTCCAGAAACAGCGCCACTCCTGTCCATGGGCTGTGTTTGGTACTGCAGCTCAGTCCCATTTAAGTAAATGCTGCAATAACGACACCTATGATCAAGAGTGGTGCTGTTTCATAAGAGGCCGTACTGCAGACAAAAGAACAGAATAAGGGGAGGCCTCCATGACTGAAATAGATGGGAGGGGTAACGAGTTGGTTTGGCCTATGGGGGTTGGGGATAAGCTAGTAGGAGGGCTAGTAAGAAAAGGGGTGGGGGGAAGTAAGGGGATGTACCTTTCCCTGTGCTTTCTCTCCCTCTCTTCGCCAGGACGCTGAAGCAGGAACATGTCCTTCCCCTCCTCTGCTTCTATGGCATCTGATGCTGAGGTGCTGCAGCAGCTGCTGGCCGCTGCTGCTTCCAGGGAGCCGGGTTGGCTGCAGCGGGAGATTGCAGCGCTGATCGCGGGCCTGGCATCAGCTGATGTCGGGGACTCATTGGAGGCTCAGGACGCAGGCCGGGAGCGCTCCCCCGCAGCAGCAGCTCGTTCGGTGCAAGAGCTGCCGGAGGTGAGAACGCGTCGCTCGCGGGGGACAGGGAGCGGGCGAGGAGAGCCTGTCTCCCCGACGCCGCCGGATGCAGCCGGCACTTCCGGTGCGAAGCACACCACGAGGCGCTCGCGACCTCCGGCTCGGCTGAGTCCGGAGGTGATCCCGCGGGCACGGCGCTGCAGGAGGAGCCCCTCTGTGGACCCTTCAGGCCGGGCTGCGGTGCAGACGCCTGCTGCTCCGTGGGCCGGTCCTGGGAGGAATCCCAGAACGCGATGGCGCCCGGCGGCGACGTCCACAAGATGGATGCCTTCACTTCCGGCCACCCCTCCCCCTTGGTCCAGACGGGGCGGAAGTTTATCGGCGGCCCTGCATGGCGAGGTTCCAGCCAGAGGGCCGGCTGGATCAGACGAGGAGACGACAGTCGGCGAGGGTGTCGGTGATCGACGTCTGCGGTCAGTGGTGTGCGTGCCAGACAACGGGCACCAGGGGGCCGGTGCTTCAGCACAGCAGAGAGGCGTCGAGTGCCGCCAGGATGATGCGATGTCCCTTCCTCAAGTCCCTTCCAGGAGCTGGAATTCCCCGTGCACACATTGTCAATGCGGACAACGCCACAGCAGGACCGGAGCATTGGATGATGGTGAGCGGCGGGCCTCTGCACGTGGACATGCGGGTCCGGTTGACAGGTACACAGCCCCTGGGCAGCCTGGTGAGTTGACTCCTACGTTACCTTTTCCTGCGTTATTAATGTCGGGTGTCGGGGCGGATGTAGTTGGGGCAGGGTGTTCTGGGGTCCCTACGTCGCAAGCGCGTGGGGATGGCGATAATCTGGCGGACTTAGTGGGTTGTTTAAAAGAGTTAGTGGGGCGGTTAGGGGGGGCCACGCCCCCCGCGCAGGTGGTTGCGTCCCCGGTTGCGGTTTGGACGGGTCAACATACTAGCGCCCCAATCCTGGGTACGGGAGTTATATCACCTGGGGAGGTGGGGGATGCGGTAGCGGTCTCGGTGCAGACGGAGTCGCCGAAGGAGGTGGATAGTGTGCGTTTAGATGATCGTGCACGGGGTGAGGTTTATGTGTGTTACGAGGCCCTGTTGGGAGACCATTTGAAACAGGAGGTTAGAGAGCGTATATGGAAAGACGAGTACGTTTAAGTTTTTTCCCTTCTGCCTTTGGAAAAGTTTAATTTGGATAAGGTTAAGCGCGACGAAACTAAGAAGGATGAGAAAAGACGGTATCGGTTAATCCCAAAAACATTCGTCAATTGGTTGCGGGCTTTCGCGTTATTGGCGAGTGTTATTGGGGAGAAGGCGCCGGACAATTGCTCGGCGCTGTTTTGCTACTTAGATGCGGTAGGGGAGGCTCATAGAGTCTATGGGGGTCAGGCGTGGCTCCGGTACGACGAACAATTTCGTCAGCGAAAGGCAGTGCGGCCAAACATCCGGTGGGACCACAAGGACATAGCCTTGTGGTTAAAGGTAACTGCGTTGTACAAGCAGGGTCAGTCCTTTCCCGGGAGCGGGAGCGGGGCGGGAACCTCTGCTCAGGCAGGGCAGGCGTCAGGCTCCAAGCTTGGAAAATGTTGGCAATTCAATGAAGGCCAATGTAAATTCGGAGCCACCTGTAAGTTTAAGCATGTCTGTTCCCATTGTAGCGGTCAGTCCCATGGGGCGGCAAAATGCTTTAAAAAAGGGCGCCGACAAGGGGGAGCAAGTGGGTCCTCTGGTCATGGGGGTGACGCCAGTGATGGTCAGAAAGATGGCCCCCTATCTAAATAGATACCCCGACAAGGAAGGTGCGTTGCTGCTTAGTTCAGGTTTTAGTTCGGGTTTTATTATTCCGCCGTTGCCTCACGCGGTCCCTTTTACGCAGCGCAGCTTGCGGTCGGCTTATCAGCATGCAGGGGTAGTATCAGAAAAGCTTAAGAAAGAAGTGGAGCTGGGCAGAATGGCGGGACCTTTCACGTCGGTTCCAGTGCCGGATTTGGTAGTGTCACCCTTGGGCGTGGTGCCAAAACGGGAACCGAACAAGTTCCGTCTGATACACCACTTGTCGTTTCCAAAAGGGTTGTCGGTTAACGATGGGATAGATCCTGACCTGTGTTCGGTCGTCTATACGTCATTTGATGCGGCGGTAGAGCTGGTGCGCGGGTACGGACGGGGCGCTTTGATGGCAAAGACTGACATTGAGGCGGCTTTTCGTTTGCTGCCGGTGCACCCTGACAGCCAGCGGCTTCTGGGGTGTTACTGGAACGGGGGATATTTTGTTGATCGTTGCCTGCCAATGGGCTGTTCTGTGTCGTGTGCGTATTTCGAGGTTTTTAGCTCCTTTTTAAAGTGGGTTGTTAGGAGTGTTGCGGGAGTGAATTCGGTTATACATTATCTTGACGACTTTTTGTGTGTTGGTCCGGCGGGTTCGGGAATGTGTGCAAACTTGCTGGAGACGGTTACGTGGGTGTCCCGGGAATTTGGGGTCCCTTTGGCGGCTGATAAGACGGAAGGTCCGACGTCATCCATTTGTTTTTTGGGGATTGCTATAGATTCGGTGGAAATGGAGTGTAGATTGCCAGAGGATAAGCTGGTGGCTTTGCGGTTGGAGGTGGACAGAGCGTGTCGTCTTAAAAAGATCACGTTACGGGAGTTGCAGTCGCTGTTGGGAAAGTTAAATTTTGCCTGCCGCATCATGCCGATGGGTAGGGTGTTTTGCCGTCGGCTGTCAGCTGCGACGGCGGGGGTTAAGGAGCCGCATCATTTTATTAGGTTGTTTGCTGATCACCGAGAGGATTTGCAAGTATGGCTTCATTTCCTGGCTACCTACAATGGGCGCTCCTTATGGATGTCTCAGGCGTTGGATAGTTTCGATATGGAGTTGTTCACTGATGCGTCGGGGGCGGTGGGTTTCGGAGCGTTCTTTAAAGGTCAGTGGTGCGCGGGCACGTGGCCGGCCTCGTGGGTGGAAGGGGGTTTGACGCGCAACTTGGCCCTGCTCGAACTATTTCCCATCGTGGTGGCAGTCACCATTTGGGGGGATAGGTTCCGGGACAAAAAAGTTTGCTTTCATTGTGACAATATGGGGGTTGTTATGGCAATAAACAATGTGTCGGCGTCGTCTCCTCCGGTTATTCGCTTGTTAAGAAAGTTGGTGCTCACTTGTCTGCAGTTGAATGCGTGGGTAGTGGCGGTGCATGTACCGGGGGTGGAAAATTGTATCGCTGACGCACTTTCTCGCTCACAGTCTGGTCATTTTCGTCAGCTGGTGCCGGACACGGACTTGACTGGGATGGACTGTCCCAGTCATCTTTGGGAGCTGGTGTACGGGCTGCCGGTGCCTTGATTGAACGATCCCTAGCCAGATCAACGTGGGCAGCATATTCAGCTGGATGGTGTCAGTGGGAAGAGTGGATTAGGTCCCTGGGGGATGTGGTGTCTGACGATGACAGGATACTTGCGTTGCTGTTTTGGCTGGGGGAGGCATTTTCTGCGGGTTGCACGGTTGCCAAGGTCAATCGCTTTATGGCGGCCATTGCTTTTGGTTCGAAGCTCCGGGGATTGGTGGACGTCACAAAGCATTTCTTGGTGAGCCAAGCATTGCGGGGTTTGAGAAAGGGTGTGGTGGTAAGGGACAGGAGGCGTCCAATGTCATTTCAGTTGCTTTGTGAGTTGGGTGAGGTGGTGTGGCAGGTGTGTAAATCACCTTCTGAGAGTAAGCTGTTTCGTTTGGCTTTTTCCTTAGCCTTTTTCGGGGCTTTCCGGGTGGGGGAGCTGGTGTCCCCTAGTGCGTCTACGCCGGGAGGTGTGAGGCAGGATGATGTGGATGTGTATGGGGATAGAGTGGAGATAGTGCTTCGTTATTCCAAAACTGATCAAATGGGTAGGGGAAGGAGGTTGGTGTTGTTCGCTTTGCAAGGGAAGGCGGTATGTCCGGTTTCCGGCCTCAGGGAGTTCTCGGCGGGCGCAGTTATTTCGGATTCCCCGTTACTTCGGCATTCGGATGGTACTTTCCTGTCGCGTTTTCAGTTTGTGGCAGTGTTTAGAAAGTGTTTGGTGGCGTGTCAGGTGCGGGCGGAACAGTACTCGTCTCATTCCTTTCGGATAGGAGCAGTGACGGAGGCTGTAAGGTGGGGTTTGGACGACGCCGGGGTGCAGCGTATTGGGCGCTGGGAGTCAGCGCGCTTTTGCTCGTATGTTCGTCGTCATATGCTGTAATTTGTGTATTTCTGCATTACTGATCTGGGTGTGTGCGTTCCCGCCTGTGATGTGGTGTTGTGTGCAAGGGTGAATGGTGTGCGAGGATGTTTTCCTTTGTTTTGCAGGCCCTCCTCCTTGTTTGGTGTGGATCATGGGGCATTCGTATGTGTACTGGGGTGCCATACGGGCGGATGTACGGCCCGACGGCAGACAGCTCAGGATTCAGCGGGACACAGCGATTTTACGATGGATGGGTTTCCATGGTATGACCTGGGGCAGGGTGTTACAGGAGTTTAACGCCTTTGTACTGTTGGACAGGGTACTGGGGGTGTTGGTTTTGCATGTGGGCGGGAATGATTTGGGCTTACGCCCTTTTCGGGAACTAGTGCGGGATGTCAAACATGACCTGTTTTTCTTGTGGTCATCACATCCCCAACTGGTGACCGTATGGTCGGAGATCGTCCCGAGAAAAAGTTGGCGGTGGGCTCGCTCCGTGGATAAGGTCAATAAGGCTCGTATTAAGGCCAACAGGGCCATATCTGGTTTTGTGGCACGGGGTGGGGGGGGGGGGGTTGCTGTGCGGCATTGGGATTTGGAGGCTGGGACAGGCAATTATTGGAGGGAAGATGGAGTGCACTTGAATGACGTGGGAATTGATATGTGGAGTCTGGCCCTGTCTGAAGGGATTGAAAGAGCGGTGGGCGTGTGGAGGAGCTCACAGGCTTGAGGTGGTCAAGGCCTATGTCGCTTTGGCGGGGGGAGTCCTTGAAGTAGGTTGAAAAATGTGGTGGGGGGGGAATGCATCACGGGATGCACCCCCCAATTTTGTTTGAAATCGGCTTCTTAGGGTGTTACCCCTTTTGAAGGCTGTGACATATATGGTGGAGGTCATCTGCAAAAAGGTAATCGGTGCCCCCGAGCCGGGTTACAGCTGGGGGTAAGGTATTGGTGGGCAGATGGCCTGTAAATACAAAATTATTGGTGGCTTCAAGGACTTTCCCCTGTCATTCTTTTGTTGACCCGGAGAGGGTCATATGGTTAAGTATGTTATGTTGAATTCCTCAGAGGGGAATTCAAAAAAGTTATGTTATATGGTTATTTAAAAAGTTATGGTTATTTATGATAATAATAAACGACTGCTGTGGCCATTAAATTCCAACTCTGTTTCAGTGTCTGCTTTATAAAAGGGAAATAAAGGGGGGTACACGACTCAACTTATTTGAGTCAAGAAGAGGCCGTACTGCAGACTAAAGAACAGAATAAGGGGAGGCCTCCATGACTGAAATAGATGGGAGGGGTAACGAGTTGGTTTGGCCTATGGGGGTTGGGGATAAGCTAGTAGGAGGGCTAGTAAGAAAAGGGGTGGGGGGAAGTAAGGGGATGTACCTTTCCCTGTGCTTTCTCTCCCTCTCTTCGCCAGGACGCTGAAGCAGGAACATGTCCCCGCCCGCCCGCCCTATGGTGGATCTCATCGAGGTCGCTGGATGGTGTTTTGATGGCTGGTGGTTTCCAGCCTGGAGAGTCGAAGTTTTATATATATATGGTGGGATGGACACTGGTGTGAAGAAGTTCAAGTGTTCATCCTGTTTTTGTCATTGCAGCTGCGGGGGGGGGGGGGGGGAGTCCTTGAAGTAGGTCGAAAAATGTGGTGGGGGGGAATGCATCACGGGATGCACCCCCCAATTTTGTTTGAAATCGGCTTCTTAGGGTGTTACCCCTTTTGAAGGCTGTGACATATATGGTGGAGGTCATCTGCAAAAAGGTAATCGGTGCCCCCGAGCCGGGTTACGGCTGGGGGTAAGGTATTGGTGGGCAGATGGCCTGTAAATACAAAATTATTGGTGGCTTCAAGGACTTTCCCCTGTCATTCTTTTGTTGACCCGGAGAGGGTCATATGGTTAAGTATGTTATGTTGAATTCCTCAGAGGGGAATTCAAAAAAGTTATGTTATATGGTTATTTAAAAAGTTATGGTTATTTATGATAATAATAAACGACTGCTGTGGCCATTAAATTCCAACTCTGTTCCAGTGTCTGCTTTATAAAAGGGAAATAAAGGGGGGTACACGACTCGACTTATTTGAGTCAAGAAGAGGCCGTACTGCAGACTAAAGAACAGAATAAGGGGAGGCCTCCATGACTGAAATAGATGGGAGGGGTAACGAGTTGGTTTGGCCTATGGGGGTTGGGGATAAGCTAGTAGGAGGGCTAGTAAGAAAAGGGGTGGGGGGAAGTAAGGGGATGTACCTTTCCCTGTGCTTTCTCTCCCTCTCTTCGCCAGGACGCTGAAGCAGGAACATGTCCCCGCCCGCCCGCCCTATGGTGGATTGGGGGGTCTCATCGAGGTCGCTGGATGGTGTTTTGATGGCTGGTGGTTTCCAGCCTGGAGAGTCGAAGTTTTATATATATATGGTGGGATGGACACTGGTGTGAAGAAGTTCAAGTGTTCATCCTGGTTTTGTCATTGCAGCTGCGGGGGGGGAGTCCTTGAAGTAGGTCGAAAAATGTGGTGGGGGGGGAATGCATCACGGGATGCACTCCCCAATTTTGTTGGAAATCGGCTTCTTAGGGTGTTACCCCTTTTGAAGGCTTTGACATGGTGGAGGTCAGCTGCGAAAAGGTAATCGGTGCCCCCGAGCCGGGTTACGGCTGGGGGTAAGGTATTGGTGGGCAGATGGCCTGTAAATACAAAATTATTGGTGGCTTCAAGGACTTTCCCCTGTCATTCTTTTGTTGACCCGGAGAGGGTCATATGGTTAAGTATGTTATGTTGAATTCCTCTGAGGGGAATTCAAAAAAGTTATGTTATATGGTTATTTAAAAAGTTATGGTTATTTATGATAATAATAAACGGCTGCTGTGGCCATTAAATTCCAACTCTGTTTCAGTGTCTGCTTTATAAAAGGGAAATAAAGGGGGGTACACGACTCGACTTATTTGAGTCATGGAGAAGATGCAGACCTTGTTGTGTAATCTCGGGCAATCTATTTAGGACAAGGAAAAATGATGACATGAACATTTAAAACAAAAGGTTTCTTAAATGGTTATTTTCATCACATAAAGTGATGGGATAGTGCTAGGATATGCCATCACTTTGCGATCGGGGGGTTCCCACTAAACTAAACCACATCACAAAGTGATGATATATCCTAGTAATGGGGATAAACCTTTGACGGGAACCTGTCTCATTGAAAAAACAGTTCTATCTGCGGGCATCATGCTATAGAATAAGAGGAGCTGTGCCAATTGATATACTTTTGTGGGGAAATATTCAGTAGCATATGTAATTTATTCATCTAGACCTCTGCTCATTATGTGCTTATCAGTAATTGACAGCCTTCCCTGTATAATTGTGAATACTGAGATAGCTGTCAATCATTGACTAGGACCGCCCACTGGACTCCTCAGCCGAGAATGAGCAGAGGTTTAGACCAATATATCACAAGTTCTACTAAATCTTTTCCTACAAAATTATATATCAATCTGCTCAACTCCTGCTTTAGGACATGTTTCCTGCAGATCGGGCTCCATCTTCAACATGACAAGTCTAGAAATCTCATATTTTTTATCTATTGAATTCAAAAGTGGGCGCTCCCACATATTTTGTACTTTAATAAATTGACAATTTAAGTGATGGTATTTATCGCTCACAAATCAGTTTTCAGTATATATATATATATATATATTCATACACAGTATATATATATATATATATATATATATATATATATATATATATATATATATATATACACACAATATGTAATGACGGGGGTAGGGAAACGGACAAGTGAGCCCTAATCTACCCGCCACTCTGTCCCTGCCTACTTGCAACGACCCGCCCTAGGCGACGGGGTACAACTGGGCGGCGGTCCCTATGCTCAGTAAGTGCACAAGACAAACAGACAAGGGAACACAAAGCAAAGGGAAAGGGGCGGTTGCCCACGGCAACACCGTGAGCAACAAGAGTGGTGAACGAGCCGAGTCAAACCAGGAGTGCACGAGGTACCAAACGCAGAGCAGGAGAGTAGTCAGTAAGCCAGGGTCAGTATGGAGCAGGATCAAATAGTCAGAAGCTGTAGCTGGGCCAGGAAACCACACGAGAAGAATCACAAGCAAAGGAGGAACAGGGAAGGCAGGTATAAATAGACAGAGGGCGGGAGCAAGCTCCGTCTGGCCAGGCTGCGATAGGCTCTGCCACTCCTAAGCCTGCCATCCTGAGTGGTGGAAGATGGAGTCAGTCTCAGAGACATAGACTCAGGTGCAGACTGATTACCTATGGGAGTATACACAGAAGTTGTGCCTGGCAGATCCTTTACACAATCTCTTATATGCTCAGTTTGTCGGCCCTCACTACTTGCACATTGCTGTGCTTTTTATACTGTGGTACAAAGTTCTTTATTGGCATTCATTTCTTGGCTGCTTCTTTTATGAACTGAATCATGTTATCAACCGTACGTGGTTTTCTTGAATATACCTAATCCTTGATAACTCCCCAAAAGAAAAAGGCCATTGGGGTAAAGTCTGGTGATCGTGGTGGCCATTCAACCGGGCCTCGTCTACCTATGCACCTATTGAGTTATTTTTTGTCAAGAAAATTACGTCCCTCTAAAGCATCTAAAAGTGACCACATTTTTATCGTTGCCATAAGTCCCTTGTCCTCTATGTATGCTACTGCTCAAGAATTTGCATATTTTTACCATGATAGGTCTGCCTGGTGAACTGTAAGTTTTATTCCAATGTTTAGGAGCAAGAACAAACCCATGCCATGAAGCAGTAGGTCACGCAAGCTTGTTCATGGGACAGTTCCATGAAAAATGGGACTGTTGGCAAGTAAACTAGGGTACACAATGCATTCTATAGAAATGTGGCCATTTTTTTTTCCGCAGTTTCGGTGGAAGACCAATAAAGTATAGTAATATTTTTTTGCACAACACAAAATGGTTGGCCAGGTTTAGGGTATGTTCACACGTAGTCAACAAAAACGTCTGAAAATCCAAGGGAAAACAGACCCTGCTTTTCAGACGTTTTTTTACCAACTCGCATTTTTCGCGGCGTTTTCACGCCGTTTTCGCTGCGTTTTTTACGTCCGTTTTTGGAGCTGTTTTCATTGGAGTCTATGAGAAAACAGCTCCAAAAACGTCCAAAGAAGTGTCCTGCACTTCTTTTTACGAGGCGTAATTTTACGCGTCGTAATTGCCGTACGACGCGTAAAATTACGCGTCGTGTGGACAATACAGCGTTATACCCATAGAAAGTAATGGGCAGATGTTTGACGACGTATTTGAGACGTATTTCCAGACGTAAAACGAGGCAAAATACGCCTCGTATACGTCTGAAATTTGGCCGTGTGAACATACCCTCAGTGTAAAAGAACTTGACTGGTGTCCCCAGATCCATGACCACAACCCCAGCAAACACCTTGTGGAAGAATTCCAACATCTCTCTTATGACATAACATCAGTACCTGACCTCACTAATGCTCTTGTGGCTTAAGGGTATGTTCACACGCAAACTCAAAAACTTCTGAAAATACGGAGTTGTTTTCAAGGGAAAACAGGCCCTGATTTTCAGATGTTTATTAAGCAAACTTGCGTTTTTTGCATTGTTTTTACGGTAGTTTTTTAGCTGTTTTTCTATAGAGTCAATGAAAAACGGCTCAAGAAGTATCATGCACTTCTTTTTCGCAGGCGTTTTTTACGCAGCCGTTTTGAAAAACGGCAGCGTAAAAAACGTCCCGTCGGAACAGAGCGCCGTATTGCCCATTGAAATCAATGGGCAGATGTTTGTAGGGGTTCTGCTTCAGATTTTACAACCGTTTTTCATGACGTTTACGGCCCGAAAAATGGACGAAAATAAGCTGTGTGAGCATACCCTAATAGTTTAAAGGAAACCCTTCGGGGAAGAGTGGAGGCCACAAATGGGGCAGTAGTTCCTTATTAATGGGTATGGTTTAGAACAAAGAAATGCAGCAAGCACATATACAGGATATGAAGGTGTCTACATACTTTTGGTTATTTCGTTTATCTATAGAATCTCCTCCCAGTTAGGCATTTTCAAGGGAATAGTTCTCACTTACACATGCTATTATTACAAAATATTACCAAAAAAGTATCATCTCTACTATACTTTTGTCTATACTTTTGCCTCTTTTGACACAAAAGTATTTAACATTACATACAAAATATGGGAAAACCCTCAAAATGATAACAACCATCTGTGGATGATCAAGTAAAGAATAGAATATTAGAGTCTATTACACCTTTGTTTTCTTTTTTTATTTTGCTAAAATAAAATATGAAGCAACTTATGCAAATTGCCCAGACTAAAAATACCATGTTGTTTTGCGTGTACAGCTCTTTTGCTGAACTGTGTATCTCCATGGTTACAGACTATAAACCCTTTGTGTATTCTGGTCCTGTAGGCATGTATTACTCCTCTACTTCTTGTTGACCTCATAGAAAATAAAAGAAGCAAAACAAAAAAAATATTTCAGCCAACAACATAGTGCAACTTAAACCTTTACTGGTACACAGACCAATATCTAAAAATTAATTTTATCCATCATATATGTTTTTAGTATGTTGGTCGCCATCTATAACTAATGGTCTTTTCTGTGGCCTTATTGTATTTGATAGGTAATGGGTTCGTTTGTCTTCCTAAGGGTGGGCAGAAAGACGAGACTTGTGCAGTGGAGATTTATCCCGGATCACAATTCTGTTTTTAAAATTTGTCTTTTTTTTAGAACGTTTCCTATTTTTTGTTACATTTTTGTCTTGTGTACCTGTTATTTGTTTTGCCTTATTTGCTATCATAATTTTTAATTTTTCTATCATTATTTTTCCATATTATTTTTCTAGTAAATGAGAAAAAAAAGTCATTTTTCATGCAATATTAATAAAGGAGTGCTGTGCCAGGAAGATTTGCATCACTTGTAACAATTAACACAAAAAATGGCAGAGTATCTGTTCAAACGCAAAAAACTTTGAATTATAACATAATAATTGTAACATACTTACCTCCCGACACTCCTGCGCCATCTCTCCTTGCCAGCTGTCGCCGTTACGGATGTTTTGGTGGAGTTGGCAGGCATATCAAAGCGAATGAACAGTGCCGCCACTCAGAGCCCATGGCACTTTTTTTTAAAGTCCAGTGCATCGGCCTCAGTGCCATTTACTGAAGTTTTCCCCTAACCTGGTAGTGTATCCCCCCTGCCGCTGCTTTTATATTTTGAACTAAAACTTTATCTACAGTGTTTACCAGATCTGTTTCTTGACTTCGTTTTTAGATACTCCTCTGTACCGCACACCATGCTCGGCTACATCTCTGTTGCCAAACTCTGGACTGTCGGACTATTCTATTGTCTACTGCCTCCGTACCACATACCCAGCTCTTTAACATCTCCTTTATTGTACCCTGGTCAGTCTCTTAATACCCTCCTGTTCACCGCACCAGTGCCACCTACTCGGCTCTACTATTACGCTATATAATACTCTTGCTATAGACTTTTTTTGTTGTACTCATAGAAGCCGTATTTCCAGGCTTCACTATTTTCATCTAGCAAAAATTAACATGGGTTTCACACGGTTTCCCTTTAGATTCTATATGAATAGTTTACCAAGTTAAATGCACTAAGATTAATTTGTAACATGTTATTTGTAAGCTGTATTCTTTCAAGTTCTGTCAAATCTCTTCAAGATTAGTTGCACAGCATTTAATTCAGATAATTTGCATATCCATCTATGATAGGTTTTTTTTTTTCCCAGTTCTTGGAAATTTCTTATGATCTGACCAGATAGTTTTGCTCAAAGCAAAGTAAGTAAATATGGAATCCTTATTTTCAGGCATAATTTTGAGTCAAATGTAATCTAAGAAGGTATTTCTGCACAATGATGGGTAATTTTGCAAATGTACTCCAATTTCCCGGATTGAGACATTTCATTAAGTTTAAGTAGAAATGACAGATGATACATATTCAAGAACAATGAGTCCCGGAACAGAAAAAGAACAGTTCAGCCCCAAATCACTGTAATACATGGAATTCAGAAGTAAAAACTGCAAAGACTACAGATTATTAGTTCAATATTCTGTCCTACTTCACAGTGTCATATTGTGCGCACCAGAAGAAATGACTCTGAGGGTCCATTCTCCATCTATACAGAACATGTCCCCTTCCACTTATAGTTGCATTGTAATCTTTGCTGTTATCTTTGTACACACAGGACATATCATCAATAATATCTAATAGGTTAATAAGCGATTGGCTCAGAAGTCATCGTCAAATGGGGTTGTCTTCTGGTGAACCTTTGGAGCCCATTATTGTGTATGAGCCAAGCTCATAGCTGATGGATCGGGGTCCGACTCCCGGGACCCCTGTCGACAAGCTGTTTTAAAGGGGCCGCAGCACTCATGCGAGTGCTGATTCCCCTTCATTTCTTCTTGTTCACAGTGAGTAGTCGACACACATTTTGTGGCGATTCATAGGTATTGCAGCTGTTTCTCCCATTCACTTCAATGGGAGAAAAGGCTGCAATACCTGTGAATCGCCGCTAAGACAGCTGATCAGCGAGAGTTCCGAAAGTCGAACCCCGACCAATCAACTATTGATGGTCTATCCTGAGGATAGGCCATCAATTTTTAGTGACTGGAAAACCCCTTTAAGGAGTTAAAGGGAATCTGTCAGCAGTTTTAAGGCCTTAAAATGGCTGACAGAACAACATAGGGGAGGGGAAGGGCATTGTAACGATACCTTTTAATTCCCCCAGCGCAGCGGTCGCAAGTGCAACTCTCTGCTCTGAGTGACAGCTCTGGTGTCCAATCAGGAGACCGCTACAACCATCATTCAGAGCAGAGGGGTGGGGCTGGCAGTGTGCAGTGAGGAGAGACTTGCACATCTTGTCCCGCCTTAGTGGCTTTTGGGACCTGGACTAAGGGAAATAAAGGGGGTTTTCCCATCAGGGACATTTATGACATATCCACAGGATATGCCATAAATGTCAGATGCGGGTCCCACCTCTGGAAGCCCAAACCTATCTGTAGAACGGGCCCCTTAAACCCCATTCTAGCTTTCTTTGTTCTGTGATTTCCCACCATTTAAGAAGAAAAAAACGTAGCTCGCTGAGCTACGCTGTTTCCGTAACTGCCATTCACTTCTTTGGGACTTACAAGCTATGCTGTTTTCTTCTTATATGGTCGGAAATCACAAGCATCAGGGGGAACACAGAAAGCTAGAACAGGGTTTAAGGGGCCCTGTTCTAGATATAGGGGTGGGTTCCAGAGGTGGGACCCTCATCTGACATTTATGCCATATCTTGTGGATATGTCATAAATGTCCCTAATGGGAAAACCCCTTTAACCCGTTAGTGACCGCCCATAGGTATTCTTACAGCAGTCACTAACGGGCCTTATTCTGATGCAATTGCCTTTTCACTGTATTGCATTAGAATAAAATAGTGCCGCCATGAGGAGGGATAACTCCCTGCTCTCAACTACTGGAGGTAGGCTAGGGCCTGGAGCACTGATTGGGGACCGTTGTTTGTGGGCCCCAAACCGGAGATCACTGTTACAACGAAGTGCAAATAAAAAAAAAGGGGAGAGGAGATTAAAAAAATAATTGTTAGGCCCCCACTGCCACCGATCACACCCCTTCCTTGCTGGGAAAAAAAAACAAAATGGTGAATGCATACAATGTGAGTGTAAGGCAGAGTCTGCCTGTAAATAGAAACTGATCAGGGACCGTTATAACATGATCATATAAACCCATCACAGTGACCATAGTCACATATTTAGTAAATACAGCACAGGATTTGTGCTGTTTCCCTCCATCCTCTCACTGTAGTTGTTTGTGGGAGGAGAGAGATGCTACGTTCAAATCTTGTGCTGTCAGACTCTGAAAAACACCACGCCTGTGTTCGCAGATTATCCGTAATCACCTCGAGATTACCCGTAATTACCCCCATGATTATCTGTGATCTCTGTGATCTTTTTTCGTTGTGGATTACACTGTTACACTGTTAGAATTGTTTTACTTTTTTGTTAGTGTTATTTATATATATATATATATATATATATATATATATATATATATATATATATATATATATATATATATAAACAAAAGAAAAGTTAATCAGTTAATTAGTGTAGCGAAAAATGAATCGCAGAAATCGCAGGGTATTCACTGTGGTCCAGCAGTTCAGGCAGTGATACGGACACTGTGTCAGAAGCAGAACTTAGTTCAGAAAATTACACAAGTTCTGATTCTGCCACATGACACCCCCAGCCCTATGGTGGTGGACGCTGCTGTCACTGTTGGACCATCAGAAGCAGGGCCTAGTAATGCAGTCCTTCCCGCAATATGGGATCCTGCCGTTTCTTTTTACCCAAAAAATTTGCCATTTATAGCCACTCCAGGCATCAACACAGATGTCGCAAACGTTACCCCTTATGACTTTTTGAATATGTTCATAGGTGACCAGGACCTGGAACTATTTGTGACCGAAAATCCAAGGTCTTACTATGCCAGAGGATGGATCCCCACAACGGTCTCTGGGGTTAAACATTTTTGGGGAATCACCATAAATATGGGGTTAGTAAAAAAGCCTTCCATCCGGTCCTACTAGCCAACCAGCGCTATCCACAGAACCCCTGTTTTTGCAGCAGTCAAACGCGCTATGAAACAATAATGCTTTTCATGCACTTCTCGGATAATTCTCAAATCCCACCAAGAGTGTACTCACTTCAAAATACTCACTACACCCCTAGATAAATACCTGAAGGGGTCTAGTTTTCTAAATAGGGCCATTTATGGGGATTTTTTTATCGTTCTGGCGCCTCAAAGCCTCTCCAAAGTTGCAGTGGGGTCTAAAACATTTTCATGCAAAATATGTGTCCTGAATTTAACTAAGTGCTCTCTTCCTTTTAGGCCCTGCTGTGTATCCAGGCTACGCATTAGGGCCACAATGGGGGTATTTTTGAACACATGAGAAACAGGATGACAGACTTTAGGGTGTGTTTCTTCATTCTCATGTTTGCTTTACAAAGAAATCTGTCTTTAAAATGATACTTTATGAAAAATGTGGAATTTTTTTTTCACCTGCATTTCATTACATTTAGCAAAAATCTATGGGGTCAAAATACTCACTGCACCCCTAGATAGTTTTCTAAATGGGGTCATTTATGGGGAGTTTCTACTGTTCTGACAACTCAAAGCCTCTCCAAATGTGCAGAGGGGTCAAAAACATTTCAAACAATATATGTGTCCTGAAAGCCACCGGGTGCTCTCTTCCTTTTGGGCCCTGCCATGGTCCAGACAGCACATTAGGGTCACAATGTGGGTATTTTTGAACACAGGGGAAATGGTGATACATTTTGGGGTGTGTTTCTTCATTCTCATGTTCTCTTTACAAAGAAATTGGTCTTTAAAATTAAACATTTGTGAAAAAATGTAAATTATATTTTTTTACATCTGCTTTGCATGAATTCTTACAAAAAAAACTGTGGGGTCAAAATACTTACAACACCCCTTAATAAATACCTGAAGGGGTGTAGTTTTCAAAATGGGGTCATTTGTGGGTGTTTCCATCATTTTGACACCTATGAGCCTCTGAAAACTTGGCTTGGTCCAGGAAAACAAAATGTACTTAAAAATTTTTAAAAAATATTATAAAATTTGTAAGTCTTCTAAATTGTTCAAAAAGGTTTTGGATTTTTTCAAAAGTGCTGCCAAAATAAAGTTAAGAGATGGCAATAAATATTTAATTAAAAAAGGTGTACAGTATGTATGTACATATGTGACATATTGCAGTTCAAAATACAGAAAATTGTTAATTTTTACAAAATGTCATAATTTTTTGTACTTTTTAATTAATTTAACGCAAATCGTATCTGTCTACTTTTACCACCTGAATAAAGTACAACATGTGACGAAAAAACAATGTCAGAATAACTTGCATATGTAAAACTATTGCAGGGTTATTGACTGATAAAGTCAGACATACCTGACTTTAAGGACAGAAGATTGATACCTGGCTCAACCATGACCCCACCTTTCCCATTTAAAATAAAACTTGACTTATGGTGAAAGGCCAAAGCAGCCATATTTATTAAAACAAATATTCTCATAAATAACTTCAATAAAATGTACATAATAATACAGTGTATATGACAGGTATACATCGTTATGCAAATATTTAAAACATCATAGAACATTTTACCCTATTCTATCTTCTCCCCTTTATGGGGAAAAACGATCCTTAGAGGCAGTCTCCATTTTGACCTCCACTTTCCAAGTGAGGTGAAAACTCCTTACCCATAGCTGTCCAAACCTGGCCTAAGGGCACCGAATACAACGTATCCAACTATTCCTGGGGGCTCCTTCGCCCCAGGAACTCCATTCATTGTATTTCACCATAAATTCAGATGCACGGCCCATTTTCGTGCACCTGACCATAAAATTTCTGCCACCAAGGACCCCTTCTCCCCGTCACTGACGGACAACAGTGACTCCTTACTGGAGGCCGTCTCGCCAAACCCTCAGAGCTAATTCCAGGCCGTCCTGCAGTCCCAGACACCACACATCTATGCCTACCGGGCTAAGGTGAACCCCATCCTTTCGGCGAAATCCCAGGGACAAGGTCTCCAGGTCCTTTTGTTGCACTGCCAAACCACCGTTATGGCGGACAAAACGTGACACCTCTTTGTTAATTTTCGCCCGTGCCCATTCAAACCCTCCACACTCCTGGCATGCTGCCATGCCTGGCCAGATCACTATCAGATTCGGAAAAGACGACCAAAGCCTTAAAAGATCCAACTTGATATCCCGCTCAATCTCCCTAGAGGGGCGGAGTCCTAAATCGTTACTCCCGACGTGTAACAACAAAATATCCGGTGGCCTATCTATACCTGCATAGAACTGGACCTCTGACAATACCCTATTCCAGAGCATACCCCGAAGCCCTAACCAGCGAACCTGCATCTCCAACTTGTTGAAGCCCATTTGCCGGCCCGCAGTGCACCCCAGTACACGAATAAATGGGCCACTATCCACGCCAGGCCCGCCTCCGCTCCTGAAAACACAAATAATAAATAGCAGACAAATACAACCAAATAATAGACAAATACAACCAAAACACCCCAGCATCTACAAGCAAAAACCCAAGCATTATAACAACTTAGGCCGGACATACCCCTTGAACCTGGCAGATTCCCAATGCCCAATCTTCTTGATCACCGCATCCCCTAGCCCCCAACGGGATGCTTCCGTAGCTGCCCCAATCCGGAATGAATGCGAACAAAACTCCCTAGCGTTCAAACCCAGGGACACCAAACACTTCCGGAAAACCGCAACAAACTGAAACCTAGAAAATAACCTGCCGTTCATGTATATTAATAAGGGGCCCCCACCTGTCTACTGAATATCCAAAAAACGCTCCACACACACCACAGGGCACCATGGAGAGCCCTCGAAGCGTGACAACACCACATTTCACCCTTTTCCTCCTTGGTCTGTTTTAGACCGCCGAAGTAGACAAGGCATGTGGCCCCCTGACACCGCAATGTCATCTGCCAGCAAACCACCCACCACCAGACCACTCTGTGCTACCAACTCCGAAATTCTAAAGGCCCCAAAACACGCCAAGGAGAACGCAGCCTGTAAAAGACACGCTTCATACTGGGAAGTACAAACCCCACCCCGACTGATGCACAACCTCCCTAACAACTCAAACGATAAGGGGCCTAGCATCCCACCGGACCCATCCTCTGCGGTAACCCCTCAGCGCCTTTCGAACCAAAAAGGACTTGGACACATCAAGAACCCCTTTTAATTTACACCAAAATGCCACCGCGGCCACCCTCTGTGATGCCACTGAAAAAGATGCCCCTTCTCTAAAGGATAAACCAATAAAATAGAGCAACACTGTCAACAAAGAATCATCCAAGGCAAGCACAGCTTTTTGCAGCATCAGTTCCTCCCGTGACCACACCCTGGAATAAGCCACCCAGGTACTAGTACTTATGGACCATTTTATCAGTGCCGCCGATACCCCTAGACTACGGCCTACAGCCAGAGAGGGCAGGACTTCCCATGTTGCTACGCTCCCGGCGCCACCCTGCGAAAGCTGTCCCACTGAAACCGAGAGAGAGAATCAGCGATATTCACAATGACAGGAACATGAACAGCAACAAAACACACATTTAAAATAAGACACCGCAGCACCAGTTGATGCAACAGTCTCACCACCTGGGGGAACTGGCCGTCTGTTTGTTAATGGCCTGCACCACACCCAAATTGTCACAACAGACAGGGGTTGTGTGGCACTATGTACAAGACAAGGGGAAGGGTGTTGTGTGGTGCTATGTACAAAAGGGGGGCTGTGTGTGGCGTGATCTACAACGGGGGCTGTGTGTGGCGCTATCTACAGGGGGCTGTGTGTGGCGCAATCTACATGGGGGCTGTGTGTGCCGCTATCTACAGGGGGCTGTGTGTGGCGTTATCTAAAGGGGGCTGTGTGTGGCGCTATCTAAAGGGGGGCTGTGTGTGGAGCTATCTACAGGGGGACTGTGTGTGGCGCTATCTACAGGGGGCTGTGTGTGGCGCTATCTACAGGGGGCTGTGTGTGGCGCTATCTACAGGGTACTGTGTGTGGAGCTATCTACAGGGGGGCTGTGTGTGGAGCTATCTACAGGGGGGCTGTGTGTGGAGCTATATACAAGGGAGCTGATGTGGATGATTTTTCCATTGACCGGTAGCAGAGTTACACAACTGGAAAAAATAATTCCCCATCATGTAACTCTGCTACCTGTCAATTGAAAAGTCATCCACCACAGGGTCTCCCTCTTGACTTTCATTGTTCTCAGCCTTTTGGTTTGTCCTGCAGCTGCTGTGATGAGCAAATGTTATACCCAAGATAGGAAAATTAACACAAAGGCGAAATAACCTGAAATATAATATCTGTGATATCCAGACAGTCTAGAGATCCGCAGTGAGAATGTGCGCGCGTTATTTGAAGAAGGATCTGCCCGTGATTTGATGTGTTTATGCGGGATATTGGGCGTGGTTAGGGGGCGTGGCTTAAATGCCCCTCTTTTCCGAATTCAAAAGTTGGGAGGTATGCCAGAACTGCTGACAGATTCTCTTTAAGGTTCTTAGTGCACATTTAAATCAAAATGAGTTGGCCCATCTGCCACGGCAAGGTGACCTGATTCAGGTGGGTAAACTAAGCAAATTCTGGTTAAAGGAATAGTATGGGAAATTACTTAAAATATAAGAAATAAATAAAAAAACAAAACAAAAATCTAAATGAAAAAATAATCCTACCATTCAATAAATTTGTGTATTACAGTATGTATTTACATGTTTGACATTTATCAGAAAAATGATATACATTTATTAGAGGTTTATTCATGATGACAACTTCTTCTATAGAGACAGTGACTCTGGTGATCAGCTGATCTGGATCTTCTGGCGATTATCTTTAATCGCCAGGGGAAGTCTCAGTTAGCCATAAATTTTCACTATAGCAGCCACTGCAGGGGAAATCTGGTATTACATGCGGGAAATTCAAATGAATGGCTGTGAATGGGATGAGTTCACAAGAGGAGGCAAGGTGGTCTCCAGCAGGGGACCTCCTCTATAATGTCCATATGCCCTAACATCGAAATCATACTGGGGTTCTGGGTTCTAATCAAATCAAGGAAAATATCTGCATTGAAATGGTATGTTCTCCAGTGTTTGTCTGAATTTAAATTGTGAGCCCCTATGATGACAGGGACCGATGTGAGTGATGAAAATCTACAGCGCTGAAGAATAATGTAGCACTATATAAATGAATAAAATTAATTAATTGAGCATATGGACAGGGGTTATCCCAATGAGACACACCTTTAATGTATATGAAGAATACACATTTGATCTTTTTCTTTCTTTCTTAGATGCTCCCGTATTACCGGCGCTTGTGAAGATGCATAATCAAAATGGAAATGTCATGTAGAGGAACACAGACCATACAATAAATCACCAGTGGGCAATATTTTATTAGATAACAAGGAAACATATAAAGCTTTTAATATAAAAAAAATACAATTTATCTGAAAAGGAAGTCTATCAGACCGACATATTAAGACAAATAAAATTACAAGTACTCTAGTACCTAATCTATAATTCTGTTTTACGTCCCAGCAGTCACGTCTGTCGTGTGTTATGCTGGTTACTATAGTAACCATGAAATGTTTATGAAGAAATACAACAGACATATTGAGCAGCTTTTCCGCACAGCGAAAGTATTGACAAGAATGATGTTCTATCTCAGGCTTTATTTCTTCGCTAATACCCACATATATAAGGATTCGATATTTGAAAAAATAGGATTAACTTTTGTTTATAGCTAATCACTAGAAGATTGTTGTATCGTCTTATGATGTACACAAAGTCATTTCAAAAATCTTCAAAGCAGTGTACATTTGTCACGACCATCGACTTGTGGACCCACTGCGCTACTCCACCGGTGAGAGTGGCGGCTGGCAGCGAATAACAGGAAATAGGCCGTGGAGAGTAGCAGGATATAGGCTGGTAGCGGATAGCTGGATGCAGACTGATAACAGAGAGAAATAGCGTACTGGAATAAGATGCATAAAGGAACCTTTGCAAGATACAACTAGGTTGTTCCAAAGTTGCTCAGACAGGGTGTGTCCAGTGAAGCCGACTATCATACCTATAGATTGACAGGAACTGATTGGTGAAGGATTCCCGCTGGCCCTATAAGATGCAGGAAGTGAGCGACCCAGCAACACCAGCAGAAGAAGGAATGAGCAGGCACGGCAGTATGGAGATCCAGGTAACCTGGCAGTTGTGCCTGCTGGGAGAGGTACTACGCCAATGAGTGCAGAGCGCTGGTGTTACAACATTTCTCTCTGATAACAGTCAGAAATCACCCATGGAACCCTCGACTATGAGAACAAAGGGGTTATGATGATCAGTGGGCTTTCCAGAGGTTGGACCTCTGCTGACCACACATTGAGGGTCTATCCAACGAGTAGGTGAACCTTGTGTACGCTTGGAAAATCCCCTTTAAAGACAATAGGAATTGCTCTGTGACTGGCCGAGCAGTGATAAATAGCAATCAACCCCGGTCTTTCTCATTCCATCAACGGCCCCAGGCAATTCTCACACCACCGAGTTTGCTATAGAGAAATTAGGCATTTATTTATTTTGATAAGCGTTGGATGTAGAGTTTAGATAGAAGTATACCAATACCATGCCTACTGCTACCCCCAATGCTGTACCTGCTGGCCCCTATGTAGTGACAGTATACTGTGCCTTCTGCTACCCCACAATACTGTGCATCCTGCTACCCTCCATAAATTGCTTTTACTGCACTCATTAAAATGCCTGCTATTGCCATCTACTGCTCCAAATACTGTGACTGCTGTACTGCTGCCACCCCAAATTCTGTGCCTGCTGTACTGCTGCCACCCCAAATACTGTGCCTGCTGTATTGCTGCCACCCCAAATACTGTGCCTTCTGTACTTCTGCCATCCCAAACACTGTGACTGCTGTACTGCTGCCACCCCAAATACTGTGCCTGCTGTACTGCTGCCATCCTAAATACTATGACTGCTGTACTGCTGCCATCCCAAATACTGTGTCTGCTGTACTGCTGCCACCCCAAATACTGTGCCTGCTGTACTGCTGCCACCCCAAAAACTGTGCCTGCTGTACTGCTGCCCCCCCCCAAATACTGTGCCTCCTGTACTGCTGTCATCCTAAATACTGTGACTGCTGTACTGCTGCAATCCCAAATATTGTGCCTGCTGTACTGCTGACACCCCAAATACTGTGCCTTCTGTACTACTGCCACCCCAAAAACTGTGCCTGCTGTAACTCCAAATGCTTTGGTGACTGCTGTACTGCTGCCACCCCAAATATTGTGCCTGCTGTACTGCTGCCACCCAAATAATGTGACTGCTGTACTGCTGCCACCCCAAATACTGTGCCTGTGTACTGCTGCCACCCCAAATACTATGGTGACTGCTGTACTACTGCTGCCACCCCAAATATTGTGCCTGCTCTACTGCTGCCACCCCAAATACTGTGCCTGCTGTACTGCTGCCACTCCAAATACTGTGGTGACTGCTGTCACCCCAAATAATGTGCTTGCTGTACTGCTGCCACCCCAAATACTGTGACCAGGGGTGGATTATAATGAGGGCAATCTGGGCATGTGCCCAGGACTAGGCCCAGTTCTTCCCGGTTCTCCCAAACCGGTTGTTAAAATTACAGCCCGTTCAGAGAACCGGGGTGAAGCGGGACCTCTCACCCAATGGTATCCACGTCCTTAGGATGCGGATATAATTTATTACGATTGCGCTGGTGAGACGGGAACCATCAGTTCCCGCCTGACCATATGGAGCTTTAACAATGACGCTGTCAGTGCAATGATGTAATCACGCTGACTGCGCAGTTACCACAGATGATGCTGCCTGGTTACTGAGCAGTGCTATGTCGCCAGAGGACGGCGTGGGAATAGGGACAGGTGAGAACGGGTTATTTTTTTTTTCTTCTGTGGGCAGAGTTTGCCCCAACTATCTGCAATGGGCAATATCTACAGGGACATTGTGACTGGCATTATCTACAGAGGGCATTGTGGTGGGCACTATCTACAGAGGGCATTGTGGTGGGCACTATCTACAGAGGGCATTGTGACTGGCACTATCTACAGAGGGCATTGTGATTGGCATTATCTACAGGGAGCATTATGACTGGTGCTATCTATAGGGGGCATTGTGACTGGTGCTATCTACAGGAGGCATTGTGACTGGCGCTATCTACAGAGGGCATTGTGACTGGCGCTATCTACAGAGGGCATTGTGACTGGCATTATCTACAGAGTGCATTATGACTGGCGCTATCTACAAGGGGCATTGTGACTGGCACTATCTACAGAGGGCGTTATGACTGCCGCTACCTACAGGGGGCATTGTGACTGGCGCTATCTACAAGGGGCATTGTGACTGGCACTATCTACAGAGGGCATTATGACTGGCGCTATCTACAGGGGGCATTGTGACTGGTGCTGTCTACAGGGGGCATTGTGACTGGCGCTATCTACAGGGGACATTGTGAGTGTCTGTGTTGTTTTACATTACATTGTTTGACACAATTTAATTCATGGGGTAAGAGTATGGTGCTATTATATTCAGGGGCACGGTGTATAGCACTATTGTATTCAGGGGTGCAGTGTGTGATACTATTATATTCAGGAGCACAGTGTATGGTATTATTATATTTAGGGGCACAGTGTATAGTACTATTATATTCAGGGGCACAGTGTGTAGCTCTATTATATTCAGGGGCACAGTGTATGATACTATTATATTCAGCGGCATTGAGTGAGGCACCATGAGAATTTTATCTTCGTTTACAGGTGCGAAAATGTTGGAAAAGTGAGGAGCCGAAGACATCTCAGCGGCAAACTTTGCAGAAATGGGCTGTGGCCGGGAGAAGTCATCATAGAGGTCTGGACCGGATGGAGAAGAAAAGAGAAAAAGAACTATAAAGAATCTTAGGCATCACCTGTGAGTTACTCAATGTAAATGTTTATTCTCCCTGTGACTGATCAGTACTGTAGTCACTAATTGATCTGCAGCGAGATGATGGGTTTATCGTTTTTTTTTTTTGGTGAAACAACAAGTCCCAGCCAATCCTAACCATTGTTCTGGCTATACTGGGAGCTGTTGTTTTATGTCGTACAAACTTATATGGCATGGGTTAAACTAAATTTGCAAATGATCTCTGTACGGGGCTGTATTTGTGCTGGTGCGGTATATATGTACTGAGCTTGGTTCTGGCACTGTATATATGTACTGACTGTCATGCCCATGGCTGCGGGCCGTCAGGCTTACTCACCTCCTGATGGCCGCAGCCATGGATCTGTGAGCTCTGGCCGCATCTCCTTCTCAGGAGACACCAGCACTCACTTCTGCTTCTCTCTGCCGGGTCCGATAGGGTGCGTGCACACGCTCGTGCCCGTTCTTAAAGTGCCAGCACACGCAAACGAGTTATAGTGCCAAATTAGCCCATGAGCACCCTGGACTATAAGAAGAGCCCAGCCCCTCCCTGCCTTGCCTGAGCTTTGTTGTCGTTATCCTAGTTTGTCTCTGCAAATGGTCTCCTAGTGTCTTCCAGTTCCCAGTGTTTCCCGTTCCTGCTACTTGTAACCTGTATCCCGTGCTATCCTGGTCAAGTACCGTATTGAGTGGGAGTCGTGCTGTGCTGTGTACCATGCCTTTACTGTTACACCACGCCTGGTGTCCGCCTGCTGCCAAAATCCCTTCCGAGCCTGCCTCGCTACTGTCTGAAGCTACCACAGGTACACCTATACGAACTATAGACTTTGACCTGTGTCCTGTTGGCCAGCTGCCGTAGCATTAAGGCGGTAAGGCCCAGTGCGTCCACGTACCCAACATGACACCGAGCTTTGTTCTGGTGCTGCATTTATGTACTGAGCTTAGTTCTGGTGCTGTATATATGTACTGAGCTTTGTTCTGGTGTTGTATATATGTACTGAGCTTGGTTCTGGTGCTGTGTTCAT
Organism: Rhinoderma darwinii; assembly: GCF_050947455.1. Classification (NCBI taxonomy): domain Eukaryota; kingdom Metazoa; phylum Chordata; class Amphibia; order Anura; family Rhinodermatidae; genus Rhinoderma; species Rhinoderma darwinii. The sequence continues at coordinate 35,507,089 of NC_134687.1, read as the reverse complement.
ATACTGATCTTGGTTCTGGTGTTGTATATATGTGGAGATCTTTGGTTCTAATACTGTGTATATGTACTGAGCTTGGTACTTGTGTTGTATTTATATACTGAGCTTGGTTCTGGTATTGTATTTATGTACTGAGCTTGTTTCTGGTATTGTATATACAGGGCCGGCCTTAGGATAGATGGCGCCCCGTGTGAAATGATCTTTTGGCGCCCCACCCCATAATAAAAAAAAATGCCCCATAAAAAAAAGTATAATGCCCCTTTAGTGCCCCCATACAGTATAATAATAATATTTAATAATATCACTTATAACAACCTCTTCAAGGACACAGTATTTTGTCCTCTAATTGTGCCCACAGTATTATGCCCCCTGTAGTACCCAGACACAGTTTAATGTCCGCTTAGTGGCCCCCACACAGTATAGTGCCCTCCTGTAGATTTTGCCATACAGCCTTTCTGTAGACAGTGGCATAATCCCCACCTCCTCCTTGTAGATCATGCTATACAGCCCTCCCACCTCCCCCTTGTAGACAGTGCCCCCAAACAAAAACAAAAATTGTACTCGCCTAGGCCCCGTTCCCACGATGAACTGAGCTTCTCCACGACGGGATCCTTGCGTAGGCCGGTGTGATCCTGTAGCCTAGTACAGAGTTTCCCAACCTTTTCGGACTCGAGGCACCACTGGAAAAATAACATTTCCTCAGGGCACCCCTATCAAAAATTGTTTTGAGAAAGACAGAAAGCGGCTAAAAACAAGCACTACACTCGTAGGGTATGTTCACACATCGTTTTTTGTAAGGCAAAAAAAATCTGCCTCAAAATTCCTTTAGGAATTTCTAAGCAGATTTTGTATTGACATCGTTGTTTTACTTTTTTTTTTGCGTTTTTTTTGCAACGTTGAAGCACCAAACGAGTGCCGCAGGTATTTTCTGCCTCCTATTAATTTCAATTGGAGGTCAGAGGTGCAAACCACTTGAAGACTCCCAATCACAGTAAATAACCATCAGCCCCCCACTCACAGTAAAATGACCATCAGCCCCCCACTCTCAGTAATATGACCATCAGCCCCCCCACTCACAGTAAAATGACCATCAGCCTGCCACTCAGAGTAAAATGACCATCAGTCCACCACTCACAGATTCCCAATGTGGGTAGTGCCATACAGCCCATTGTAGATAGTGCCACACAGCCCCCTTGTAGATTGTGCCACACAGCCCCCTTGTAGATAGTGCCACACAGCCCCTTTGTAGGTAATGCCACACAGCCCCCTTGTTGGTAGTGCCACACAGCCCCCTTGTTGGTAGTGCCACACAGCCCCCTTGTTGGTAGTGCCACACAGCCCACTTGTTAGTAGTGCCATACAGCCCACAGCCGCCTTGTAGGTAGAGCAACACAGCCCACAGCCCCCTTGTAGGTAGTGCCACACAGCCTCCTTGTAGATAGCAGTCCCCTTCCTGTAGATAGCGCCACTGTAGCTCCCTGAAGGAGAAAAATCCCTGTGTGGCTGGGGATTCCGCTCCTGGAGTGCTCAGTTTAATGTCTCTGTCCATATATGGACAGTGACATTAGCCCCTGAAGCGGAATCCCTGACCACAGCGTTGCCAACGCTGTGACCGGGGATTCCACTCCAGGAGAAGCCCCTGTCATCTGTGTCCATTTATGGACAGTGACATCATTGGATTCTCCTGGAGTACAATCCTTGGTCACAGCATCTGCAACGCTGTGGATGGGGATTCCGCTTCAGGAGTTTCCCCTTATGTCACTATCCATATATGGACAGATAAATCAAGCAGAGCGCTTCAGGGAGCTTACAGTTGTGCTAGTAGATAGCAGAGCAGAGAGATACCTCCCTGCTCTGCTATAGTGCCGTCGCTACCACTGTAGCAGCCGCAGCAGCGCCACCGCCCATGGGGGGCCCGGCGCAGATGCCCTCATGCCCGGTATCCCCGCTAGCAGCTGCAATGGCTGCTACTACGGTAGCGACGCCACTGAGTGAAGAAGCGCCCAAGCAGAAAGGCGACTGCTGAGTCGCGGGGCCCGGGCGCTTCTGAAGCAAGCAGGGGAAGGGAGCCAGCGCAGCACCTCCTTCTACCTGCTGGAGTGATGCGCAAAAAGGCACAGGTCGCACACCCCTAAGGCCGGCCCTGTGTATTTATATACAGAGCTTGGTTCTGGTGTTGTATATATGTACTGAGCTTTGTTCTGGAGCTGTATATATGTACTGAGCTTGTTTCTGGGGCTGTATTTATGTACTGAGTGTCACGTAGGGTTCGTGGACCCACTGGGCCATACCGCCTTGGCGGTATGGCAGCTAGCCAACAGGGTGCAGGTCAGAGTCTATAGTTCATATAGGGTACCTGTGGCAGCTCAGACAGTAGCAAGGCAGACTTGGCAGGAACTAGGCAGCAGGTAGACGTTAGGCATGGAGAAGCAGGACAGGCGTGGTATGCAGCACAGCACGGCTATAGCTCAGCAAGGCACTAGATCAGGATACAGGAACAGGGAACACTGGGAGCAGGAAACACTAGGGGACCATTTGCAAGACAAACTTGGAATACGACAACAACGCTCAGCCATGGGAGGATAGGGCTGGGGCCTTCTTATTTTCTAGAGGCAAAGTCCGCATTCAATAGCCTGAAGAGTGCATCCACGTCAGCCTCTATCCTCCATCATCCAGATGTCTCTCTACAGTTCTCGTTGGAGGTGGACGCATCCTCTGTCGGTGCTGGTGCACTCCTGTTCCAGAGAGGCTCCAAGGGCAAGTCAATGGTATGTGGATATTTTTCTAAGCTCTTCTCTTCCGCAGAAGACAACTCGATTGGGGATCGGGAGTTACTGGCCTTCAAATTGGCTCTGGAGGAGTGGAGACATCTACTAGAGGGCGCAGCTCATCCCATCCTGATTTTTATGGACCATAAGAACCTCACCTATCTTCCGATGGCCCAACGGCTGAACCCTCGTCAGGCCAGGTGGTCACTGTTCTTTACCAGGTTCCAGTATGAGCTCCATTATCGCCCAGCCGACAAAAATGTGAGGGTCGATGCCTTGTCCAGGTCTTTCGAGACAGAAGACACCATGGAGATTCCACAGAACATCATTGATCGGTCTTGCATTGTCTCTGTCAATCCCCTGCAAGTTGGGGACATTCCTCCAGGGAGGACTTTTGTGTGCCCGGCTGACCGTGGAAGACTCCTCCGCTGGGGACATTCCTCTAGACTGTAAGGCTCATGATCTGATTGCTCGTCATTTCTGGTGGCCCACTCTGCCCAAGGACGTTATGGACTTTGTTTCTTCCTGTTCAGTATGTGCAGCCAACAAGGTCACTCACTCCAGACCTTCTGGTCTGCTCCAGCCATTGCCTGTGCCCAATGCCCCCTGGCAGCATATAGCTATGGACTTTATTACGGACCTGCCTCTCTCTGCCGGATGCAGTACTTTCTGGGTGGTGGTGGATCGATTTTCAAAGATGGCCCACTTCGTTCCTCTGACCGGTCCTCCTTCTGCTCCTCTGCTGGCCAAGCTTTTCATCCAACACATCTGCCACCTGCACGGCTTGCCGCAGCATATTGTGTCTGATCGGGGGGTTCAGTTCACCTCGAAGTTCTGGAGAGCCCTCTGTGGATTCCTAGGTATAAAGTTGGACTTTTCCTCGGCCTACCATCCTCAGTCCAATGGTCAGGCCGAGAGGATCAATCAGATCTTGGAGAACTACCTACGCCACTTCATCTCCAAGCAGCATGATGACTGGGTGCAGTTGTTTCCGTGGGCCGAGTTCTCTTACAACAATCATACAAGCGAGTCCGCACAGAAGACACCGTTCCTTATTGTCTATGGCCAGCACCCACAAATTCCTCTCCCACTCCCTATTATGTCCGAGGTGCCAGCTGCTAACAAGGCTTTTGGGGACTTTATGCAGATCTAGCAGCAGACTCGATCCTCCATCCTGCTGGCGGTCGACCGCATGAAGCGGAAGGCGGACAAAAGGAGAAGAGAACCTCCTCAGTTTCTTCCTGGCACAAAGGTCTGGCTGTCCTCCAGGAATATTCGACTGAGAGTGCCGTCGTACAAGTTTGCTCCCAGGTTCCTCGATCCCTTCGAGATCCTGCAGCAGATCAACCCTGTCGCCTACAAGCTTCGGCTGCCTCCTACCCTCAAGATCCCCAACTCCTTCCATGTATCTCTCCTGAAACCAGTGGTTCTGAACCGCTTTACCAAGACTCCAAGCCCTGCGGTTGCCTCCAGTGGTCCTTCAGACACCTTCCAGGTTAAGGAGATCTTGGACAACAAGAGAGTGAGAGGAAAGACTTTTTATTTGGTGGATTGGAGGGGGTTTGGTTCAGAAGAGAGGTCCTGGGAGCCAGAGGAGAATCTCAACACTCCTACCCTCATTAAGAGGTTTCTCTCTCGTTCTGGTCCCAAGAGGAGGGGGCGTAAGAGGGGGGATACTGTAACGTCCGTGGTCGCTGACCAGAAAGCGCTCTATGGCCCTCAAGACTTGAGGGTGTGGCCATACCAGGACAGACTTTACCTTTTCAGGATGCATCTCGAGACCTCGATTCGAGACGATATAGCCAAGGAAGTATAGAGCATCTTTTTCAAACACGCACTTTTCCAACTTAGCGTACAGACTATTCTCCCTTAACCGCAGCAAAACTTGACGGACATGTCTCTGATGCGTCATAGGATCTGGAGAAAAAAAATCAAGATATCATCAAGGTAGACTACTACACAAACATAGAGGTCACGGAAAATGTAATTAACAAACTCCTGGAAGACCGCGGGAGCATTACACAGGTTGAAGTGCATTACTAGATATTCATAGTGTCCATCACGGGTGTTAAATGCCGTCTTCCATTCATCACCCTGGCGAATCCCGACTAGGTTGTAAGCCCCACACAGGTATAGTTTGGAAAAATTCTTGGCACCACGTATACGATCAAACAGTTCTGAGATCAGTGGCAACGGATATTTATTTTTCACCGTGATCTGGTTGAGGCCTCGGTAGTCAATACAAAGATGAAGACAACCATCCTTCTTTTTGACGAAGAACCCGGCTCCTGACTTCCGTATGAAGCCCCTCTCCAAGTTCTCTTTCACATAGGCGGACATGGACAGAGTCTCTGGCAAGGAGAGAGGATATAACCTACCACGGGGAAGGGATGCACCAGGAATCAAGTCAATAGGGCAGTCATATGCCCGGTGTGGAGGCAATGTCTCCGCCTCCCTCTTGCTGAAGACATCCGAAAATGCAGTATAATGACCCGGCAATCCTGCCAATGACCGAGGCAGCGAAGGCTGAGCCGAACGAATCTGCACCAGGCATCGGCTTTGACACTCAGGGCTCCACTGGAGAACCTCTCCAGAATTCCAGTCCAGTACTGGGGCATGTAGTCGGAGCCAAGGCAGGCCCAGCAACACAGGGTTAACGGCTTTGGATAGGACGTAGAACGACAGGAGTTCGGAGTGAAGAGCTCCCACTTGGAGCCTCAGCGGTTTGGTCACAGCTATAACTGGGACGGGCAAGGGTAGTCCATTCACTGATGCAACCGTCAATGGCCTGTCCAGGGGGGTGGTGGGTAGTTGAAGAAGATCCACCAGGTCTCTACGGATGAAATTAGCAGCAGATCCAGAGTCCAGATACGCAGAGACCTGATGCGTTCTCTTGCCGGACACTATGGTCACTGGTATGAACAATTTAGACAGAAGTCCTTTCTTACCCAAGGTTGTCTCTCCTAGCAACCCTAGGCTTTGGGATTTTTAGGGACACAGGTGCACAAGATGGCCACCGAGGCCGCAATATAGACAGAGACCCGAAGTGCGTCTGCGTTGTCTCTCCTGGGTGGATAGCTTACACTGGCCCATTACCACAGACTCCTTAGGAGGATCGACATCTGAGGACAGCAGGGGTTGCTGCAAAGTAGGGACCAGACTAGGAAGGCATCCCTCCCGACGAACCTCTTGGAGGCGTTCTCGGATACTCATATCAATCCGGGCGGACAGAATTATGAGGTCATCCAGGGTAGATGGCAGGTCTCGAGCGGAAAGTTCGTCCTTAATTTTAGGAGACAGTCCATGCCAGAATGCAGCGACCAGGGCCTCATTGTTACATAGCAGTTCTCCTGCCAGGGTGCGGAAGTGTATGGCGTACTCGCTCACGGAGTTGTCTCCTTGGCGTAGGTTAATCAAGGTAGCCGCTGCAGATGAGACTCGTCCAGGCTCCTCAAACACCATGCGAAAAGTCCGGAGGAAGCCCTGGAAGTAACGGGTCTCTGGTCCTTGTCTCTCCCAGATAGGGTTCGCCCATGCAAGAGCCTTGCCAGTGAGGAGAGAGATGATAAAAGCGACCCTTGCGCCGTCAGACGAAAATGTCCTAGTATACAGGCTGAAGTGGATCTGGCACTGATTCAAAAATCCCCAACGGGTACCTGCGTCTCCATCGCAACGGTCCGGAAGTGGCAAAGAAAAATGCGGGTCAACACTGCCAGGAGGTGTAGTTTGAGGATCAACATTGCCAGGAGGTGTAGTAGGATGAACGGCAGCTCGTGCCTCCTGCCGACGTGCGAGAATGTTTAAGGCCTGGTGGAGTTGGTCCTGTCGAGACCGGAGGTCTAGCATATCCGCCCGCATCTCTTGTGACGTCGTCATGGTCTTGGATCGACCAGCGGGGTCCATGGCCTGAGCGTACTGTCATGTAGGGTTCGAGGACCCACTGGGCCATACCGTCTTGGCGGTATGGCTGCTGGCCAACAGGGCGCAGGTCAGAGTCTAAAGTTCATATAGGGTACCTGTGGCAGCTCAGACAGTAGCAAGGGAGGCTTGGCAGGAACTAGGCAGCAGGTAGACGTCAGGCGTGGAGAAGCAGGACAGGCGTGGTATACAGCACAGCACGGCACTAGATCAGGATACAGGTTACAGGATACAGGAATAGGGAACACTGGGAGCAGGGAACACTAGAGGACCATTTGCAAGACAAACTTGGAATACGACAACAACGCTCAGACGTGGGAGAATGGGGCTGGGACCTTCTTATAGCCCAGGGTGCTCTGGGAGCATTTAGCTCAATTTCCAACATGCGTGCGCTCTGGCTTCTTAAGTCTGGACTGAGCTCGTGAGCGCACCCTGGTGGTCACTGTGGAGCAGGACAGCCGTATGTGCAGACATCTCTTGAGAGAAGGGCGTCGACTGGATGGAAGGAGTTCGTGGTCAGCGACCACGGACGTTACACTGAGCTTGGTTCTGGCACTGTATATATGTAGTGAGTTTTGTTCTGGTGCTGTATTTATGTACGGAGCTTGGTTCTGAACCTGTATTTTTGTACTGAGCTTGGTTTTGGTGCTGTATTAATGTATGGAGCTTTGTTCTGGCATTGTATATATGTACTGAGCTTGGTTCTGGGGTTATATATTTGTACTGAGCTTGGTTCTGGGGCTGTATATATTTACCTTATCGTCAGGTAAAAGTTGATGTTAAATATGTTTTTAGGTTAAGAGAAGGTAAATATATACAGTAAAAACGAAACCCAAAAAAAAACATGTTGCAATCTCAGTTTTTTCTAATTTAACCATTATATAGTACTTTAACTGGTGCCAATTAAAACTACAACTCCTCCCCGCAAAAAATAATCCTTCACACACCACTCCATTGACGTAAAAATAAAAAAGTTATGGCTCTAGGAAGATGGCGAGTGAAAAATGGCCTTTAAGGGGTTAAACAACAGACACTGGTTCTTTACAATTTAAAGCTCCTGACCTCTTTAGGGTCTCAAAGTATTCTTCTTTCTCTCTTCTGTATGGCTCATTCTGCTTTTACAGCAAATTCAAAACCGTGCCAGATCTGTGGCCGCCTAAATAAAAATCTGCAAATATATACAATACAGGGTCATCAGAGCTCTGTCTTCAGAGTTCGGGGGGCCCAGACTTGAAAAAGTGTCCTGGGCCCATGGTACCCTCAATCCGCCCCTGACTGTGACTGCTGAACTGCTGCCACCCCAAATACTGTGGTGACTGCTGTACTGCTGCCACCCTAAATACTGTGCCTGCTGTACTGCTGCCACCCTAAATACTGTGCCTTCTGTACTGCTGCCACCCTAAATACTGTGCCTGCTGTACTGCTGCCATCCTAAATACTGTGCCTGCTGTACTGCTGCCACCCTAAATACTATGCCTGCTGTACTGCTGCCACCCTAAATACTGTGCCTGCTGTACTGCTGCCACCCTAAATACTGTGCCTGCTGTACTGCTGTCCCCACATATTGTATCTGCTATGCCAATACTTTCTTTCTGACACGTCTTCTCATTTCCACATAATCCATCAGGAAGGTCCCATGTCACTTCTTCCTCCTAGAAGTGTGTGACTACATGATCGCAGCCCACTGCTGTAGTATTCAATAGTATCCCCATCATGAGGATATGGTGGGGTGCCAGGGGCAGGGCGGCTTCTGTGTGCTGCATCCCCAGGACATAGGCCACAGTTACTGTGATATAATTCCACATTTCATAGTACGCAGTGCACAGTTTCATTTGAGCTACTGATCAACACGAGTCACGACTGACTAACACGCTGCACACTTAGTCATTGTAGGGTTCAGATGTTTGTTTTATCAAGAGCTTGAGTTAATGTATAATATTGTAGCAAATAAAAGATATAAAGCCTTGCCAAATGTGGTCCAGCCCACATACAAATGTAGTCATCACCCTCCATGCCATATTATTTGGAAGGTGGTTCTATTCTATGTGCAATCACAATTCCAATAAAAAGCCATCATACTGCTAATAACTTGATAACAGAATGTGCAATTGCCTATTAATGAGTCATTTTTAGTTTTGTAATGATTCATCTAGTTTTGTTGGGTTCTTATATTGAACTATATGTCTAGGACTTACAAAGAGCAGGCAATGAAGAAAAAGTCATAACGTGAATGTCTATCTTTGTAGTTGGCGGAGCATCTACACTACGATTCTTGATGGTCAGATGAGAAGTTAAGATGAAATGAAGGAAGAGTGCCCAGCATGCTGGACGTGGTTTGAGTCTTCGAGCAGACTGGACATACCTCAAATGTTTGTGGTCAGTGGAGATAGTGATGGGTAATTTTGGGCCCTCCAATAGATATTGCCATTCGTGGAAGCATCTAACTCCAAGTAAAATTGCTTATTTGGATCAGGATGATGGAGAGCATTAAAACCCACAGGTTGAGGCTAGTTTATAATAGTGGAAAACTTGGCTAGATTTATACAAAGACCCCCAAAGGAGATGATATAGTCCAGGAATGGAAGGGCTGTCTTTTCAAACAGGTATTTCATCAAATTGGCATATAGGGAATTCTGTTGAAGCTGGAGTAATACAGAACGGATATGAGAACAATACATTTTCAGATCTTGGGTGTAAATTAAAATGTCATCTAGGTAGGCCAGAACTTACTGATTGAGAACACCCCAAAAGATGTAATTCATGAATTGTTGGAAAACAGCAGGGGCATTGCAGAGCCTGTATGGCATCACCAGGTATTCATAGTGCCCATCCATGGTGTTGAAGGTGGTTTATCACTCATTTCATGCTTTGATCCGGATCAAATGGTGGGCCCCGTGCTGGTCCAACTTGCTTAAATTACGTCCTTGATGTGATTGAACAATTCTGAGATCAATGGCAGCAGGTATATGTTCCTCACAGTGATCTTGTTCAGACCATGATAATCGATACATGTCCTCAAAGTACTGAATCCAGATTTGGGACAACGCAAGGAGCTTATATGTACTGGTGTGCACTTCTGATTAACGCTAGTCTTTATGTAAAACTCTTACCTCATAACCCAGTTATTGATGAGTCTCATTTTACCATATTTGTCTCCTTTTTAAAATTCTTAAAGGGGTTATCCGGTAAATGAAAAATGTTTCTTAGGGGCTGCAAATGAAATAAATAAAACAAAAAAACAATACTTACCTATCCTTGTCCCCAGCGTTCCAGCGCTGCTGCTTTGGTGGCACTCCTGGTGGTTGTTCACATGCACGTAGAATGTGCCGCTGCAGCCAATCAGAGGGCTTAGCAGCCATATATTGTATTTCTGGCATTATGCAAGAAATCTGATTGGCTATCAGGGAGCCCCTCTGAACCCCCTGATTGGATGCAGCGGTTACATGCATGTAAACAACCACCGCAACTGCCGTCGGAGTGACAGTGCTGGATCGGTGGGGCAAGAGTAGGTAGTATTGCATTTTTGTTTTATTTATTTCATTTGCAGCCCCCAAGAAAAAAAAAACCACTTTCTGGATAATCACTTTAAGGAACATTTAATGAGTCTGACTGAGGGTATGTTCACACAGCCTATTTTTGGCCGTTTTTCTGGCCGTAAACGCACAAAAAACAGATGCAGAACGCCTCCAAACATCTGCCCATTGATTTCAATGGGAAAAACAGCATTCTGTGCCGATGGGCCATTTTTTTACGCGGGTCTTTTTCAAAACGGCCGCGTAAAAAAAACGGCCGCGAAAAAGAAGTGCAGGTCACTACTTGGGACATTTTTGGAGCCGTTTTTCATTGACCCGTAAAAAACGCAGCGAAAATCGCGATTGGCTTAAAAAACGTCTGAAAATCAGGAGCTGTTTTCCCTTGAAAACAGCTCTGTATTTTCAGACGTTTTTGAGTTTGTGTGTGAACATACCCTTCTAGGTAATCTGTGATGCACTACTGAGCTAGGTAATGAAATTTTTTGGCAGGTAACTTTAATGAAAATGTATCATTCCTACTTTTAAGTGTTTGCCTGACTCCAAATGTAATTAGAACTAGAAGACTTGTGATCAGGGGCTTACAGTTTTAACCCCTTAGTGACCAGCCTATTTTAGGCCTTAATGACCAAGCAATTTTTAAAATTTTTCCATCGTCTCATTCAAAGAGCTATAACTTTTTTATTTTTGCATCAACATAGCTGTATAAGGTCTTGTTTTTTTGCGGGATAAGTTGTATGTTTTAATAGCACCATTTTGGGGTACATATAAATTATTGATTAACTTTTAACTTATTTTGAGGGGGGGGGGATAGAAAAACAACAGCCATTTTGCCAAACTTTTTTGCATCTTAAATTTACGCCGTTTACCGTGTGGTATAAATAACACAATAACTTTATTCAGCGGGTTGTTACGATTGCAACTATACAAAATTTATATAGTTTTCTTATGTTTTACTACAGATGTAGCTTTACCTTGACTTTTAACGCATTAAATACACAGTGGCAGATATCGCGCTGCAGCAAGTTATCAGAGTCAAGTTAAAGATGGCTACATCAGTACATTTACACAGTAAAAATACTTTTGTTTTCAAAATGATTTGTTTTTGGGTCTCCATATTTGAAGAGCCATAACTTTTTTATCTTTCCGCTGATGCAGCTGTATGAGAGCTTTTTTTTTTTTGCAGGACAACTTCTAGTTTTTATTGGTACCATTTTGGAGTTCATGCAACTTTTTGATCACTTTTTATAAAAAAAAATTTAAAGGCATAATAACAACGTATGTATTAGTGAACAGATAACTTTGTCCCAAATATACATGTGCTCACGACCCCTGCTGATACTGCGTAAACATCTACATAATACATGCATAACTTAGTACAAATATCTATCAGAATAGGGATCATGTAGCAACATAATAAAACAAAAATGAATAACATACGAGCCTACCACAAGGCCCCAACGTACGTTTCACCCAAAATTTGGTGAGGCTGCGTATGTTATAAGTTATCTGTTCACTAATACATATGTTGTTATTATTCTGTACACCATCTTGGTTCTACAATACTCCATTAGGCTATGTTCACACGGGGTATTTTGCAGGAGGAATATCTGCCTCAAAATTCAGTTTGGAAGTTTGAGGCAGATATTCCTCTCCCTGCACGCCGATTTTCGCGGAGTTTTTCGTGCCGTTTTTCGCCCGCGGCCATTGAGCGCCGCGGGCATAAAACACTGCGAAATACGCTTTCTCTGCCTCCGATTGAAGTCAATGGGAGGTCAGAGGCGGAAGCGCCCGAAGATAGGACATGTCGCTTCTTTTTCCCGCGAGGCAGTTTTACTGCTCGCGGGAAAAAGACCCCGACGCCTCCCATTGAAATCAATGGGAGGCATTTTCATCACGTTTTTGCCGAGTTTTGCGAGATTTTTGTGAGATTACGGCAAGTGAAACCAAATCTCGTTTAGCTCCGAGATCTCGCAAGATTTCGTATCCGTTGCTGGAATCTCACAAAAAAAGATTCAGAAGTGTCAGGATTCTGAGTACACATGACGTCCAGGCTGGATTTCATGTGTATTCATTATCAGGACACTGTAGTAATGTTAGGGCTTGTGTATGAGGCTGCACATAGCGATATATCTATATCGCTAGTGCAGTGTAAATAAATGGAGAGGAGTGCATGATGCCGATTGGTCAGCGTCATGCACTCCTCTGTACAACGCCCACTTGGTCGAAAGTAAAGGTACGCCCACTTGGGCATTAAGAAAGCTCATTAGCATAAACTTAAATCGCTCCTAACTTTGTGAAAAAAGATCGTTTTTTTAAATAAAAAACATCACTGTCACCTACATTACAGCGCCCATCTCCTTATATAGGAGACAGGGCACTTATAATGTGGTGACAGAGCCTCTTTAACATTATAACCTACCATGTCAATTCAACCATCGTCTTACGTCTGCTATTAATTATTTGAATGGAAGGTAAGAAGTTTCTAATATTAAAGCACAACTCCAATCAAACTGTAAAATGAAAGACCTCAACTTTCGAATCTTTCCCCACATGTCATATCAATGGAGGAGCAGGATACTGACGAATGGAGGGTTGTTTGGTAAGGTCTTCACAATGGAGAACTTCTGAAGAACTAACAAGTCACCACTGAATTTCTTTCTCTGACTAAGGGGGGATTCACACGAGCGTGTATTCGTTCCGTGCGGGCCGCGTGGTTTTCACGCGGCACGCATGGACCAATACAAGTCTATGGGGCAGTTCAGACAGTCCGTGCTTTTTGCGCAGCGTTTGTCTGCTGCGCAAAAAGTGCGACATGCTCAATATCTCCGCGTATTTCGCGCATCACGCACCCATTGAAGTCAATGGGTGCGTGAAAACCACGCAGGTCGCACGGAAGCACTTCCGTGCGAACCGACTGAAACAGCGCACCAGCTGTCAAAAGGATGAATGTAAACAGAAAAGCACCACATGCTTTTCTGTTTCCAAACATCCAAACGGAGTGTCTTTGAGATGAGTGAACCCGGACAACCGAACCGAACTTCACCGGGTTCGGCCGAACTCGTTTTGGCCGAACCCGGCAAAAAAATTATCGGTACGCGACGTCAGGAGATAGTCACTGTCCATGGTGCTGAAAGAGTTTAACTGTTTCAGCACCATGGACAGTGACTTCCGATCCCAATATACATGAACCTGTAAAAAAAAACGAAGTTCTGACTTACCGATAACTCCCGGCTTCTTCCTCCAGTCTGACCTCCCGGGATGACAATTCAGTCCAAGCGACAGCTCCAGCCAATCACAGGCCAATCACAGGCTGCAGCGGTCACATGGACTGGTGCGTCATCCAGGGAGGTGGGGCCCGATGTCAAAAGAGGCGCGTCACCATGGACGCGTCACCAAGGAAACGGCCGGGAAGTTCTCGGTAAGTACGAACTTTTTCTTTTTTTTCGACAGGTTTTTCGATATTGTGTTCGGCATTCACTGTCGAGGGTGCTGAAAGAGTTAGCTCTTTCAGCACCTTGGACAGTGACGGGCGTCGACTAGCCTTATCTCTATGATGGCGGCTGCGCGAAAATCACGCAGCCGCGCATCATACACGGATGACACACGCAGCTGTCAAATAGTTTTTGCGCGCGCAAAATGCCGCGTTGTTTGCGCGCGCAAAAACGCAACGTTCGTGTGAATCTGCTCTAAGGCTGGGTTCACACGAGCATGTTTGGTCCTTAAAGGACGGAACGTATTTCGGCCTCAAGTCCCAGACCAAACACACTGCAGGGAGCCGGGCTCCTAGCATCATAGTTCTGTACGACGCTAGGAGTCCCTGCCTCGCTGTGGAACTACTGTCCCGTACTGAAAACATGATTACAGTACAGGACAGTAGTTCCACGGAGAGGCAGGGACTCCTAGCGTCGTACATAACTATGATGCTAGGAGTCTGGCTCCCTGCAGTGTGTTCAGTCCGGGACTCGCGGCCGAAATACGTTCCGTCCTTTACGGACCGAACATGCTCGTGTGAATCCAGCCTAACAAAACAGCGCCTCTGAAGGATATTAAACTCCAGCGGCTATGGATTGCAGAAAGGGATTGGGGTCAACTTCAATAAAAACTTTGTCCACCAGGTGACATGCGGAAGAACAAACCTACAGTACGTGGAGAGAGTTTTGCCGCTTCTGTGTACAAGCCAGCAGAAGAACCGTATGGTGGCCTAACAACATCCACTTATCCCAACTCTGAGGTCTACTGGTAGATCGTGGACTACTTTTTGTCCGCCACTGGTTTTAAATTATATATATTTATTTTTTTGGGCAAATCTATACTAATCATAGGAGATCACACACAATAATTTATGCTTAAACCGACTTTTTTTGCAGTGTCATGACAAGGGTAGGTAGAGTAGGCCAGGGGCGTAGCTAGGGGGGGGCAGACGGGGCATGTGCCCCGGGCGCAACTTAGAGGGGGGCGCCAGCGCCACCCCCTCCTGCACTATAATTGTACCTGCGTCTATAGGACACAGGTACAATTAGAACCAATAAATGGCCGGGTACGTTCCGTGCCTGGCCATCAATGGCGGATTAGCATATTATCAATGCAATGTGTATGTCCTGCAAAAGGACATTTAGACATAAGGTCACATGACCTCATCTTTGAAGTTCTTACTATTGCTTAGAGACCTGCTGGTCACATGACTGCAGGACTTCCAGCAGCATCAGCAGAAGAAGCAAGACTCCACAGAGAAGACGGACTGTAAGTATAAGGGTATTGATTTGTTTAATAGGTCTGTATTTAGGGGGACTGTATTTAGGGGGTCTGATGTGGGGGTCTGTATTTAGGGGGCATGGTTTGGGGTCTGTATTTAGGAGGTTTGGTGTCTATTAGTTTAAGGGGTTTAGGGTCTGTATATTTAGGGGTCTGTGTTAGTTTAAGTGGTCTGGGGTCGGTATTTAGGGGGTCTGTTTTAGTTTGAGGTCTGGGGTCTATATTGAGGGGGTCTGGTCTGGGGTCTGTATTAGTTTATAGGGTCTATTTAGGGGGCCTGTTCTAGAGTCTGTATTAGTTTAGGGGTCTGTATTTAGGGGGTCTGATCTGGGGTCTATATTAGTTTAAAGGGTCTATTTAGGGGGCCTGTTCTAGGGTCTGTATTAGGTTAGGGGTCTGTATTTAGGGGTCTGGTCTGAGGTCTATTAGAATAGGGGGTCTGGTCTGGGGTCTGTATTACTTAAGGGAGTCAGGTCTTTTGGTCATTATTAGTGTAGGGGTCAGGCCTAGGGTCTGTATTTAGGGGGTCTGTATTAGTTTGAGGTCTGGTGTCTGTATTTAGGGGGTCTGGTCTGGGGGTCTGTATTTAGAGGTGTGGTCTGGGGTCTGTATTAGTTTATGGGGTCTGTATTAGTTTATAGGGTCTGTATTAGTTTATAGGGTCTGTATTTAGGGGTCTCTATTAGAATAAGGGGTCTGGTCTGGGGTCTGTATTTAGGGGTCTGTATTAGTTTGAGGTCTGGTGTCTGTATTTAGGGGGTCTGTATTTGGGGGTGTGCTCTGGGGTATTTATTAGTTTATGGGGTCTGTATTTAGGGGTCTGTATTAGTTTAGGGGGTCTGGTCTGAGGTCTGTATTAAGGGAGTCAGGTCTGGGGTCATTATTAGTGTAGGGGTCAGGTCTGGTGTCTGTATTTAGGGGTCCAATCTGAGGTCTGTATTTATTCAGGCTGCTTGTTCTGGGGTCTGTATTTGTTTAGGGGGTCTGGTCTGGGGACTGCAATAGCTTAGAAGGTCTGGGTCTGTATGTATTCTACGATCTAGTCTGTGGTCCAAATTTATTAGTCTGAGTAAAAGGGGCTGTCCAGGCACATCGATAGATCATCAGTATAAAAAACGATCTGTGCCCAGACCACCCCTTTAATGTATGGTTCTGGGCCTTGGTGTCTAAATTTGTGTGTTTCTATAGGGGCTGGAAATGGCTGCAGAAGTGATGGGCAAATACGTCTCATCAGGAGAAGTCGCCATAATGATCTGTGTCAAATGGAGAAGAAAAGAAAACGACTCCCATCAGAGAAGACGTCACTGGATCTATAGGGGATCTCCTCTCCTGACATATCTGTTGCAGGTAATCCTTTTATTCTACATATCTCTGTGTACCCAGCTAATAGAGAAATGGATGTGTCCCTACACAGTGTGATACTGTCAGCGATGGTTGGAGACTGTCAGTATGTAGGGACACAGCCCTTTGACAAGGGGAATCGTAACAATTATTTGTCAATGCTCACACAAAACGGTGGTGTTCACTATAGACGCGGCGGTGGGGAAGGGGGGCCCAAGTTTGTGGAACAGCCCAGGGCCTGTGGTCTACTTAATCCGCCACTTCCAGACATTCAGTGCCTTTCTACGAGTGAGGCGGCGCGATACTTTGCGCCGTTTGCGTCATTCAAAGGCACTGATTGACAGGGAAGCGTTCAACCCCAGGGGACCTGCGCAGAAGAGAGCAGGTCTCCATTGCTGCTGGACGGTGTGGGAACGGGATTAAGGTGAGTTTGAATAGTTTGTTATTTTATCGTAATAAAAAAGTGTGTGGCATTATCTACGAGGTTGACTTAATCTACAGGGGGGACTTTACCTATGGGGGGCTTTTTCTATGGTGGGGCTCTATCTAAAGGGGGGGCTATATACTATACTGGGGTGGTCTATATGTGGAGCACTATATACAGGGGTGGGCTATATCTACAGGGGGGCTATATACAGGGGTGGGCTATCTGTGGAGCACTATAGGGGGAGCTATATGTGGGACACTCTAAAGGGGTGGGCTATATGGGGGCACTATCTACAAGGGGCTCTATGGGGGGCACTATCTACAGGGAGCTCTATGGCAGGCACTATCTAGAGGGGGAATTGTGTGTGTGTGTGTGTGTGTGTGTGTGTGTGTGTGTGGGATATGGTGTATGGTGCTATTATAATTAGAGGTGCAGTGTATGGCGCTATTATATTTAGGGGTGTAGTGTGTGGTATAATGAGAATTTTATCTTTGTTTATAGGTGTAGAAATGTTGGAAAAGTGAGAAGCTGAAGATATCTGAGCTGTGACCGGGAGAAGTCATCATAGAGGTCTGGACCGGATGTAGAGAAAGAACTAGAATCTGAGACGTCACCGGTGAGTCACTTAATGTAAATGTTTATTCTGCCTCTAATCAGCACTGTAGTCACTGTATGATCTGCAGCGAGATGATGGGTGGTGTGATTATGATAGGATTTATTTTTTGTTAAACAGCATCTCCCAGCATAGCCTTACCATTGTTCGGGCCATGCTGGGAGATGGAAACAATTTAGTGTGAATCTATACGTCAGGGGTTGCACTAAATTGAGCTGTATTTGTGCTGGTGCTGTATAAATGTACTGAGCTTGGTTCTGGTGTTGTGTATAGAACTATTTTGCTTGTAAAATGTACAAATGTTTTTATGCTCGCGTTACATAAAAATAAATGGGGAAAAGAAATGACACGTCGATTGGTAGAGAAAACAAACACGGTGAGGGGGAAAGAGATGTCGGGAAAGAGGTTGGGGGGGGGGGGGTCGCCAAACTGAATTTTTGCCCTGGGTGCTGGAGAACCTAGCTGTGCCTCCGGAGTAGGCGGCTATTTATGGCATTTGAAAAGGGAAAATATGTATTGAAAACAAAAACCTAAGATATAGAGGTGTCCTTCGTTACTCTTCCTCATATTTCAAAATATCCTGAGATGTGTGGTGTGAGATAACCAGCTTTGAAAAAAACAAACATGATTTTGTGATACTCTATCACGAGATGTCTATGCTATATGTGTCTATATGTGGCCACCTCGTGGTTGTGACCTGAATTACAGTCTGTCAAGATTTTTGCTAGCATCTTACAATATTGTATTAAATTGGCTTAATTAGAAACTGGATTCCTTAACCAAATTCAAGCAAAGGTAAGAGTGGATACATCTGTAGGTAAAGGATGAAGTGAGGGATGGAGTCTGTGGAGCCCTTTCTGATACCCTAAAAAGGTCCAAACAGGACGGCCTTCTGGTCTTTTCAAGAATTACTGGTATCATTAATTATTTACCTGATAAATTGATACACGTACATTACCGCATGCTATGTTGTGTCCATGTTTGGACCCATCAAGGGACCATCCAATGGGCTCAGGTTCCGATGTATTATAGAAGACCAATGAGGTCAAACAGCGGAAACCCACTGATCGCTGAGTTGATAGGGGCGTGAACTGCTTGGAGCTGATTAAATCAATTGATGGGCTATTTTTCACAAATATCTTCTAAGTTTGTTTTAGTTGTATGGTTCTATCTATACAATGTATAGGTTACAAATTACAAGTATTTGTACTTTATATCTGGGGGATGGGCCCCTGGTACTGCTTCTTTAAGAAAATGGGCTAAAACGGTGTAATTAGCAGAAGTGGTGTGAATGGTTCCTACGACTTTTCTCTACATTGATTTTTGTATCCATATTTTTGTGCCACTTTGTTAATATATGTACATGTTAAAATATACTTAGAACAATTGGGAGCAGATGATATATCTATTATATTACAAGACTCAAAAGTAATAAAAAAAGAGGAAACCCAAAAATTCTAAAAAGTGGAGGAGTTCGACCGGGTGTCCTGGCATTGTTCAGAAATTAAGTGCCCCCCGCCCCTATTCTGCAGCAATGGTTCCAGAACTTGGCATGGAAGAATGGAGGCATGGTCAGGAAATGAGGAAAAATGGAGACATATTTTTGAATGAACATAAGGATTTAGAACTGGAAGGTATCTCTTGTTAGCTTACATCATAATGAATGCTCAGTTTGCCCGCTATAGCTTGTATATACCCAGTTTATAGCATAATGTTATGGTACTAATATATTTGAAGTATAACAATCAAAAACATTAAGGGTATGTGCACACGTAGTGTTTTCAGGCGTATTTCGGGGCGTTTACGCCTCAAAAAACGCATGAAAAAAAAGGAAGCAGAACGCCTCCAAACATCTGCCCATTGATTTCAATGGGAAATACGGCGTTCTGTTCAGACGGTGCGTTTTTTTACGAGTCGTTTTCCAAAAACGGCACGTAAAAAGACGCCCGCGAAAAAGAAGTGCATGTCACTTCTTGAGCCGTTTTTAGAGCCGTTTTTCATTGACTAGGAAAACAACGTCCGTAAAAAACGCAGCGAAAGTCGCGAGTGGCTTAAAAAACGTCTGAACATCAGGAGCTGTTTTCCCTTGAAAACAGCTCCGTATTTTTCGATGTTTTTGGTTTTGTGTGTGCACATAACCTTGCAATATTTAAAATTTTTCTACTCCCGCCCCCTGATTATTGAGTTTTTAGGGGTTGGTGGCTTTAAAAAAAGCGACAAACTATATAACATACCATTACACCACTTATGTAAGGCAAATAAATCAAGCACCTCAGACCTTCTGTACAGCTGTCTCCTACAGCACAAAAAGAGAAAAATCTATAAAATGCTGTTTGACATTTCAAAAAATTGTATCAGCTGCATCACAATGAAGAATAAAGTGCTGTACAAATATAACCCTATTAATATATGACCCCGGCAGTGTGTCCCTCCAACAGAAAAAGCATGAAGGCATTAATGTTAAAGCCGGATAATACTCACCAGTTGTTTTTTGATGGGACCCACTAATCCCCGAATAAAACCACATTTCTGAATTTACAGCTCAAAATAAGAATAGTCCAATCCATTGTTACAGCATTGAGCCACAAAATATTCAAATACTGTCTAAATAAAGCCGAGCATCTTACACATCTCCTCATACCTAGGACCTCGATCACACACACAGTTTTGGTGCAGTTTTTGGATCCGTTTTTTGAGGCAAACACAGAGGCGGACACAAAAGAAAGGAGGTGCATCAGTCTTTTCTTTATACCTTTTCTTCTGTTTGGATCCACTCCTGGCTTGGCTCAAAAAAACTCATCCAAAAACTGCCACATAAACTGCATCAAAACTGTGTGCGTGATCCTGACTTTACAAGAACCTCTCAGCCGGTCCACTTTGACTTCCATGCAATGCCCTTAGGGACCATACACAACATAGGTAAGAACTAAGTATTAAGAAAATGACCTAGTTGTTTTTACTGTACTGCTACCTAATCCATAACACACACATGTAGCAGAGCTAAGTGATAACTCACAGGTTTAAAGCTGTTTTCCCTAGGATATGCCACTACTTCTTGACTGGTGGGGGTCTGACTACTGGGACCTCAGAATGAAGGAGTTGAACGTGTATGTTAATAGATTTTGCGTCAATAGTGTTCTGCTCTCCGTCCACTTTGTAGGGAACTACACAGCGGGTGGACAGGAGCGCCACACTGCAGTGGTAAAGCAGTAAGAAATAGGAAGTGACTTCTGCCCCAGAGGTTGGATCCTGACCAATCATAAAGTGATGGAATAATCTAACCATAATGGGAATACCCCATTAATATTTTACCTGTGCTTAATAACAAACTCAACTCTGCTACATATGTATACAGTTAATATGACAGGGTCAATAGGTCTGTACTTTAATTTGATACTGCTCTGGTTTGTATGTGAGTGAACCCAAAAAATAAGCACCTGTGCCCCCTTTGGTGTAGCCCCTTACAGCTCCCTCCCTACATAAACCTCAAGCAGTAAATCAATATGGAATCATTCAAGTATTTTGCAATATCAAGTAGCACAAAGAATACTATAATATAAATATGTATATGAATGATAATTTTATGAGGGGGAGTCATTTGGGTAACAAGGGACACTGGGGTGGATTTAGAGAGGGCCATAAGTACATTGCAGCAAACCCTCTTCTCAGTGGCGGACACAGACAGCTGAGGGCCCCTGTGCAAAAACAGTATAGGGGCCCCCTGCTCTCCAATATTTCATCATAAATCACCCCTTATGTTAGCCATTAAATTTATCATCTCAGGTATTTACATACAATCTAACAGACAGGAGGTGACCGGGGGCCCCCTTACCTACTGGCCCCCTGTGCAACTGCACAGGTTGCACCAATGGTATGTCCGCCCCGGCTTCTGCTCCTGCCAATGAAAAAACTGACCGTTTGAGGGGCTGCATTTTGTCAGATATATAGTCCATCAAAGCACTTTCCCTATATATGGGGAGGGGTTCAGGCAGCAAAAAAGGCTAGCTGCACCCCCAAACTGCATTGCCCTTAGCACGTGCCAATTTTGCTTATAAAGGGCATCCACCCTTATGAGCCCGCAGTAAGCAGTCCTTCTCCATTTTCCGCAATGAATCCGTTGTGCAAAATCTGCAGTTTTTAAGCCATGTTCCTACCCTAAGGCCGGGTTCCAACGGGTCCGATAAACTGCATAAAAATCATGCAGCGTGTCTGACCTTGATCCCGCAGTACATTCCGTCCGAAAAATCGCACCACATTGTGGTGCAGTTTTTCGAAGAAAATTTCCGCTGCGGAAGAAAGCGCTCATACTATTGATGACATTACAGACCATGTGACGCTGAAGCCTGTGATTGGCTGCAGCGGTCACATGGGATGAAACGTCATCCCGGGAGTCCAGACTGCAGGAAAAAGGAGGGCGTTCTGGGTAAGTATGATTTTTTTCTTTTTCGGAGTTGCGATTTTTGCAACACTTGGCATTCTGTTGCGGGTTTTGCATCCCCATTGAATCCAATGTGGAAAACCCTCAACGGAAAAACAACTAAAACGCAGCACAAATTGACGTGCTGCGGAAATAAATTCTGCACCGCAGGTCAATTTATTAACATTTACACTGCGGTTTTTTTCTGCAGCGTGGGCATGACATTTTCTGAATCTCACCCACTTTGCTGCTACTGTAAATGCTGCGGCATTTCAGTACCCAATTCTGCTGCAGAAATTCCGCAGCATTTACGCTACGTGGGAACCCGGCCTCAAAATTATAGTTTTTTTTTTTATTCTAACACCGACCATATCTGAGTAATTGTAGCTTGTTAACTCTTTTGTTACCAAAGATGAAACCAATAAGTGTAGAAAATAAAGTTTTACTAGGAGCAAGACATGGTTAAAGTAGTCCATAATACACAACCAATATGCATTGTATTTCCTGAGCACTTACCCTCAGACTGACTCATATAAAACAGAACACTGCTTTTCTTAGGAAATATATTTGTGTTTGCTTCGGAACAAATGTAAAATATACTGTAGCAGAAGGTGCCTTTAAAAAAAAAAAAAGACAATGGTGGAAAGCCTATTATACAGAAGCGTCTGCCCTTGTTTGTAAAGTAGAAAATATATTTAGGTTGGAATATGAGACATATATATTCATCATCATCGCCTTCACAATCATCACCACCAACATGGTGTCCCACGACTATGGCATCCTGCATGTACATTCACCCGGTCACATCGCCATAGTCATTGCGAATGAGAACTGTCTAGTCCAATGGTTTCCTCCCTTCGCTCTTAACACCCTAAGGCAACTTGCAGTGTCAATACCGTTCCCCTCTCAGTTAGTGAATTTCTTCCTCTTGCTTAGGCAGATAATTTTTTTGAAGGACCGTCTGAAATCCTGGTTGAAAATGGTGTATATGACAGGATTCAGGGAGCTGTTACAATAACCGATCCAAAAGAAAAACTTAAATAAAGTTTCTGGAATGGCACAAGCTTCCCTACAGATTCCATAGAGACTATAGCTGAAGAAGAAAGGGAACCAGCAGACAACAAAGACCCCCATGACCACAGCTAAGACAAAGGTGAACCTCTTCTCCCTGGCTTGGGTGAGTTTCCTCCTGGAGATGCTACTCCTCTTCTTTTTTCTTGA